>NC_074665.1:95440327-95487827 GCF_029448725.1 Salvelinus fontinalis | reverse complement strand
ACACCTTACCGTGAAATGCTGACTTACAAGCCCTTAACCAACAATGCAGTTCAAGAGTTAAGAAAATATTTACTAAATAAACTAAGGTAAAACATCAAATTAAAAGTAATACAATAAAATAATAACTAGGCTGTATATCACTCCCTCCCACCACCACCATCACAACCACCACCTCCTCCACCACCACCAGCACCATCTCCACCATCACCATCACCAGCACCAATACCAGCACCATCTCCACCATCACCATCTCCACCATCACCATCACCACCATCACAACCACCACCTCCTCCATCTCCACCATCACCATCACCACCACCAATACCAGCACCATCTCCACCATCACCATCTCCACCATCACCATCACCACCATCACAACCACCACCTCCTCCACCACCACCAGCACCATCTCCACCATCACCATCACCACCACCAATACCAGCACCATCTCCACCATCACCATCACCATCACCATCACCACCACCACCACCACCATCATCTCCACCACCACCAGCATCATCTCCAACATCATCTCCACCACCATCATCACCACCACCATCATCTCCACCACCACCAGCATCATCTCCAGCACCATCATCACCATCACCACCACCACCATCATCTCCACCACCAGCATAATCTCCAGCACCATCATCACTATCACCACCACCACCACCACCACCACCACCACCACCACCACCACCACCACCACCACCACCACCACCATCATCTCCACCACCACCAGCATCATTTCCAGCACGATCTCCACCACCATCATCACCATCACCACCACCGCTGCATAACCTCAGTAGTCTTACGGTGAGTTTGGCAGACCACAGTCTTGCTTGAAGTCTTCTCTGCCATTAAAAAACACAAGAGGTCTATTTTCCACTTCATGGTTTATCCCATCTGCTGTTGTGGCGGGGCAGGAACTGTAGGTGCACCAACAGAGAGTTGCATTGGGAGGGCTGCAGGGACTGGCTTCCTTCTGTTACTGTTATCATAATGCTGATAAAGGAATGTAATATTATGTCATATTATATTATTAGTATGACTCATTGCATGTTCATTAAGTAGTCATGCGTTCATTAAGTAGCCCTGTATTCATTAATTAGGCCTGTATTCATTAAGTAGGCCTGTATTCATTAAGTAGGCCTGTATTCATTAAGTAGAACTGTATTCATTAAGTAGGCCTGTGTTCATTAAGTAGGCCTGTGTTCATTAAGTAGGCCTGCGTTCATTAAGTAGACCTGCCTTCATTAAGTAGGCCTGCGTTCATTAAGTAGGCCTGCCTTCATTAAGTAGGCCTGCGTTCATTAAGTAGGCCTGCGTTCATTAAGTAGGACCGTGTTCATTAAGTAGACCTGCCTTCATTAAGTAGGACCGTGTTCATTAAGTAGGTCTGTATTTATTAAGTAGACCATAACAGACGTATAGCAGACGTAAAACAGACATATAACAGACATAAAACAGACATAAAATAGACATATCTTTGAGCTGTATTTTGAAAAGAATTGTAGTTTTAACAGTTGAAAAGCTGTAGCTGTAGCTGTTATAAGAGAGAAGATGGAAGAGGCCTGGTAACAGGTCCAGTGTAGCAGCTAAAACCATACTGCTGCAGCCATGCTCCCCTCTAAGTATGGATTTCTGTTTCTCTCCTGTTCTCACAAACACATTGTTCCACACGGAGAATAATTCATATCTACCTTAATTATCTTTATCCTAACTCTTGACAGTAATATTATGAGACGTCTGTTGAACAATTGATATTAATGTGTGATGTGTCTGTTCAGGGACAGCGGTGACTTCATATGTCATTATTAATATTTTCAGATTTAATTTAATGTGTGGCGTTCAAAAACATTTTCATCACCTAATGTAATTTAATAGTAAGTAAAAGATCAACCAAATTCAGTCAGGTTCATGTTCTAATTAGAGACTTGTACCCTTACAATACATTGAATCAAATGTAATTTAATATTTCAAGTGAATTGAGCAATAAGTAAAAACATGAACCAAATTCCATCAGGATCATTTTCTGTCACCGAAGTCACTTAAACAGTTGTATGGTCCGTGTAACTTTAACAAGTTATTTGAACAGAGGTTAACCTGTACTTTTAAACAAATACCTCGTTCATTTTCTGAAAAGAAAAACATTTGCACCTTTATTTAACCAGGAAAAGACCCTTGAGGTTAGAAAACGCTGTTTGCGAGGGCAGCATTGTGCATGTCACTGTCCCAAATCCAACACTTGGATACTTCCATACTTACTTCACATTCTAACACATGCATGGGCTGATAGAGGGCCAGGATATGGGGTTGGGTTGTCAGCCTGAAGCTGTATCAAACCATCAGAGCAGATTTACCCCGCCTCCTGTTGATCTGCTTCTCCCCTTCAGCTTGGCTCTTATTCAACTCTGTTTACAGGAAATTGGGAGTATGGCATCAGGTCTTCCTACATGACCTGAAAAGGCGTACTGTGAGAATGTAGCCTACAGCAATTGGTTAGTTTCAGCAGATATTGATTACAATGTGTTTTTTTTTGGTGTGTTTTCATTGGATTTAGAATGTTGAGAATAAAGTGTATAAAAAAACACAAAACAAGAACCTCTGGTATAAATTGAACGGTAAACCAGAAGATTGTAGCATTCTGTATCAGTGTAGTACTGTTACTGAAGTATAGAACCGTTTCCCAGCCTCTTCCCAGCCTCTTCTGTTCAACAGTCCTGGGATACCAGTATCACTGGATGATTTCAATCAGACATGACCTATGATGTAACCAGTAAAACACCTTGCAGTACTACTCCACTGTATGGACACTGAGGTACAGTATCTCTGTCTCTGCCGTGCTGCTCTGTCCAGCAGTCATGGGGTTAAAAATATTACAGGCCCACATCCATCTTCTGGGCCCCTCAATTAGCATTAAAAAAAAATACCATGCTTGTGTTATTATATACTATAGAGCCATTTCTGCTCCAGTGATGGAGTTTACAAGGGGGAATTTATGAAACATGGCCGACCTAACATATTTTGTCTTCCTGTCAATAACGTGGCACTTGTCCAAATTATAGATCAATACTAGTTGATCTTTTTATGTTAAAGGCACAATGAAGTGGGATCCCTTTTTTATGGAAGATCAGGGACGGTTCTAGGATGACATCGCTGGGTGGGCAGTCGGACTGTTTCAAAGCTTTCTTAATGCACTTTAACATGACTGTGACATAGTCATTTGGGTGGATAATGCCCCACCCTGCACCTCCCCTAGAGCCAGCCCTGTTCAGCCCTGTTCAAGATGTAATTCACCCCTCTGGTTACATTTGTATCCACTTTTTGTCAAAACTTGTAAAGTAATATTCATTGAAGTGTAAAAGAATATATCTCAGTGATTGCATGCGGAAAGAGTATTTAACAGTATAACTTAATGACGTTTTCCGAAGGGCTCTTGCGTTTCATTCATGTGTGTGGTTGGTCGACAGAAAGCAAAGCGGACTCCCCATTGGAAGAAGACAACCCATCTGTTGTGGTTGTGGGGGCTGTCAGGCTCTCATCTTGGTGGGCTGCTCTGTGACTTCTGCTGTTTCTCTCTCAAATGCTGTCATTTGTTTTAATTTACTTGGTGCGTACTGTGTGTGTGTGTGTGTGTGTGTGTGTGTGTTTGTGTGTGTGTGTGTGTGTGTTTGTGTGTGTGTGTGCTCGTTTCTCTCTCTCTCTGTGTGTGCGTGGGTGTGTGTGTACTGTGGAAAAGCATCATATCTATTTAACTGGCAAATTTTCATCCTTGAGATAATTTCTACAGACTTTTCCCCTAACAAATCCAAAAGCACTCGTCCCAGAGGGAATAAGCACGAGCATAGACAGTGACGGACAGCGACCATTAATAGAAGTGAGTGTAGAGAATACAGAGAAATTATAGTATGTCACAGCTGAAATTGTATAGTTGTTATAAAATATTGTCATCAGATATATAGTAGTATGCACCTTTCTGTGTAAAGTGCAAACAGTATACCCTATGCATTCACAATTAGTATATGAAATTGTGAGAATATTTTGTGCATCATATCTCATCTAACCAAAGGTATAAACAGTTTCATTGTATTTGTAGTAGTAGAAATGGAAACTTATCAAAATGATTATGCATACTTTACATTTTTTACTGAATATTTTTGCTATAATTTGCTTGTTCTGTCAGTGAAAATATAGTAATTATATTTCATGGCATATTACAGTATTTAAATGTTAGAAAAATATATGAATTTATATTAATATATTAAGTAGGGACTAATGAATGTGAACTTTATGAAATTATTATTATATTTTTTAAACTGTAACTACTTCATAAGTTACTTGCGAAATATTTACAGAGTAACTTTCAAAAGCAACTGCCAAAATGCGGCTCACCTCTGATTCCAAGGGATCATCTTCTGTTTTTCGTCTGTCACAGTGTTAAGGCGTTCCTCCTCCTCTCCATTTTCGGAAAAGGAGGAGTATTGAGGGAACCAAGGCGCAGCGAAGTTTGAACACATAATGATTTATTAAATAAACAAAATAGACAAAGACGAAAACGAACTATACTGGATATAACTAACAAAATAACAAAACGATGTAGACAGACCTGAACAACCGAACTTACATATACACGAAGCACGCTGACACAGGAACAGACTACATAAACCGAAAACGAAACGAACAACCGAAACAATCCCGTATGGTGTAAGACATAACACAGACACAGGAGACAATCACCCACAAACACACAGTGATAATGCCCTACCTAAATATGACTCTTGATTAGAGGAAAATGCAAACCACCTGCCTCTAATCAAGAGCCATACCAGGCAAACCGAAACCAACATAGAAACAGGTAACATAGACTGCCCACCCAAAACACATGCCCTGACCATAAACACATAAAAACTAACATAAATAGGTCAGGACTGTTACAGTACCCCCCCCCCAAGGTGCGAACGCCGGGCGCACCAGCACAAAGTCCAGGGGGGGGTCCGGGTGGGCAGTTGACCACGGTGGTGGTTCCGGTTCAGGACGCTGTCCCCGTACCACCATAGTCACTCCCCTCTTCTTTCTACCCCTTCTAATGCCCACCCTAACACTACCTTCCCCTAAATAAACAGCTAGCACCAGGACAAGGGGCAGCACCGGGACAAGGGGTAGCACCGGGACAAGGGGTAGCACCGGGACAAGGACCATCACCGGGACAAGGGGCAGCACCGGGACAAGGGGCAGCACCGGGACAAGGGGCAGCACCGGGACAAGGGGCAGCACCGGGACAAGGGGCAGCACCGGGACAAGGGGCAGCACCGGGACAAGGGGCAGCACCGGGACAAGGGGCAGCACCGGGACAAGGGGCAGCACCGGGACAAGGGGCAGCACCGGGACAAGGGGCAGCACCGGGACAAGGGGCAGCACCGGGACAAGGGGCAGCACCGGGACAAGGGGCAGCACCGGGACAAGGGGCAGCACCGGGACAAGGGGCAGCACCGGGACAAGGGGCAGCACCGGGACAAGGGGCAGCACCGGGACAAGGGGCAGCACCGGGACAAGGGGCAGCACCGGGACAAGGGGCAGCACCGGGACAAGGGGCAGCACCGGGACAAGGGGCAGCACCGGGACAAGGGGCAGCACCGGGACAAGGGGCAGCACCGGGACAAGGGGCAGCACCGGGACAAGGGGCAGCACCGGGACAAGGGGCAGCACCGGGACAAGGGGCAGCACCGGGACAAGGGGCAGCACCGGGACAAGGGGCAGCACCGGGACAAGGGGCAGCACCGGGACAAGGGGCAACACCGGGACAAGGGGCAGATCCCGGCTGAAGGACTCTGGCAGGTCCTGTTTGGACGGCTCTGGCAGGTCCATGCTGGCTGACGGCTCTCGACGCTCATGGCAGACTGACGGCTCTCTACGCTCATGGCAGGCTGACGGCTCTCGACGCTCATGGCAGGCTGACGGCTCTCGACGCTCATGGCAGGCTGACGGCTCTCGACGCTCATGGCAGGCTGACGGCTCTCGACGCTCATGGCAGGCTGACGGCTCTCGACGCTCATGGCAGGCTGACGGCTCTCGACGCTCATGGCGCTCTGACGGCTCTGGCTGCTCATGGCTCACTGACGGCTCTGGCTGCTCATGGCTCTCTGACGGCTCTGGCTGCTCATGGCTCTCTGACGGCTCTGGCTGCTCATGGCTCTCTGACGGCTCTGGCTGCTCATGGCTCTCTGACGGCTCTGGCTGCTCATGGCTCTCTGACGGCTCTGGCTGCTCATGGCTCTCTGACGGCTCTGGCTGCTCATGGCTCTCTGACGGCTCTGGCTGCTCATGGCTCTCTGACGGCTCTGGCTGCTCATGGCTCGCTGGCGGCTCTGGCTGCTCATGGCTCGCTGGCGGCTCTGGCAGATCCTGTCTGGTTGGCGGCTCTGGCAGATCCTGTCTGGTTGGCGGCTCTGGCAGATCCTGTCTGGTTGGCGGCTCTGGCAGATCCTGTCTGGTTGGCGGCTCTGGCAGATCCTGTCTGGTTGGCGGCTCTGGCAGATCCTGTCTGGTTGGCGGCTCTGGCAGATCCTGTCTGGTTGGCGGCTCTGGCAGATCCTGTCTGGCTGACGGCTCTAGCGGCTCCTGTCTGGCTGACGGCTCTAGCGGCTCCTGTCTGGCTGACGGCTCTGTAGGCTCATGGCAGACGGGCGGCTTTGCAGGCTCATGGCAGACGGGCGGCTTTGCAGGCTCCTGGCAGACGGATGGCTCAGATGGCGCTGGGGAGACGGATGGCTCAGATGGCGCTGGGGAGACGGATGGCTCAGATGGCGCTGGGGAGACGGATGGCTCAGATGGCGCTGGGGAGACGGATGGCTCAGATGGCGCTGGAGAGACGGATGGCTCAGATGGCGCTGGGGAGACGGATGGCTCAGATGGCGCTGGGGAGACGGATGGCTCTGGCCGGATATGGCGCACTGTAGACCTGGTGCGTGGTGCCGGAACTGGAGGCACCGTGCTAATGACAAGCACCTTCCTACTAGTGCGGGGAGCAGGGACAGGGCACACTGTATCCTCAAAGCCTACTCTACCCCTGATGCGTGGTACCGGCACTGGTGACGCCGGGCTGAGGACAAGCACATCAGGATTAGTAGGGGGAGAATATATAGTGTGTACAGGGCTCTGGAGACGCACTGGTAGCTTAGTGCGTGGGGCCGGAACTGGAGGCACCGGGCTAGATGCACGCACTACAGGGAGAGTGCGTGGAGGAGGAACAGGGCTCAGGATACGCACTGGTAGCCTAGTGCGTAGTGTAGACACTGTAGGTACTAGGCTGGGGCGGGGAGGTGGTGCCGGAAATACCGGACCGTGGAGGCGTACTGGCACTCTTGAGCATTGAGCTTGCCCAACCTTACCTGGTTGAATACTCCCGGTTGCCCGACCAGTGCGGGGAGGTGGAATAACCCGCACCGGCCTATGTAGGCGAACCGGGGAAACCATGCGTAAGGCAGGTGCCATGTATGCCGGCCCGAGGAGACGCACTGGAGACCAGACACGTTGAGCCGGCCTCATGACACCTGGCTCAATACCCAATCTAGCCCTCCCAGAGCGGGGAGGTGGAATAACCCGCACCGGGCTATGCACTCGTACAGGAGACACCGTGCGCTCTACTGCGTAACACGGCGCCTGCCCGTACTCCCGCTCTCCACGGTAAGCCTGGGAAGTGGGCGCAGGTCTCCTACCTGCCCTTGGCCCACTACCCTTTAGCCCCCCCCCCAAGAAATTTTTGGGAGTTACTCACGGGCTTTTTCGGCTTCCGTGCCAGACGCGTTCCCTCATAGCTCCGGTTCCTCTCTCCGGTAGCCTCCGCTCTCCTCAGTGCCTCCAGCTGTTCCCATGGGAGGCGATCTCTACCAGCTAGGATCTCCTCCCATGTGTAGACACCCTTTCCGTCCAAAACATCGTCCCATGTCCATTGCTCCTTCTTTTCCTGTCCCTTTCTCCTTTGACTCCGCTGCTTGGCTCTGGGTTGGTGGGTGATTCTGTTAAGGCGTTCCTCCTCCTCTCCATTTTCGGAAAAGGAGGAGTATTGAGGGAACCAAGGCGCAGCGAAGTTTGAACACATAATGATTTATTAAATAAACAAAATAGACAAAGACGAAAACGAACTATACTGGATATAACTAACAAAATAACAAAACGATGTAGACAGACCTGAACAACCGAACTTACATATACACGAAGCACGCTGACACAGGAACAGACTACATAAACCGAAAACGAAACGAACAACCGAAACAATCCCGTATGGTGTAAGACATAACACAGACACAGGAGACAATCACCCACAAACACACAGTGATAATGCCCTACCTAAATATGACTCTTGATTAGAGGAAAATGCAAACCACCTGCCTCTAATCAAGAGCCATACCAGGCAAACCGAAACCAACATAGAAACAGGTAACATAGACTGCCCACCCAAAACACATGCC
Organism: Salvelinus fontinalis; assembly: GCF_029448725.1. NCBI lineage: Eukaryota > Metazoa > Chordata > Actinopteri > Salmoniformes > Salmonidae > Salvelinus > Salvelinus fontinalis. Next base: position 95,479,353 of record NC_074665.1, on the reverse strand, counting down.
CTGACCATAAACACATAAAAACTAACATAAATAGGTCAGGACTGTTACACACAGTCCATCTCGAGTAATTCTTCAAACACAACGTATTATTGAGTCAAAGCATAGAGCTGGATGTCAATTCCATTTCAGGCTCTCCGTAAATACGACCACATCACACACGGCCAATTGCAAAACTAGTTCATTTCAACCATACACTTATTAATTATTCTAAATCATGTCACCCATTTTATCTGACATATATTTTCAGTTTATTTTTTCTGGAAGGTATAAAGTTTCGCTAATAACTGTTTTATGAAGTTTATTTATTGTGTTGATCTCCACTACAGGTTTTTATCTGAAGCTGGCTGGATTCTGCACTATTCGTTTGGTCTTTCAGTGCAGTATAATCCATGTTGATGTCGAAAGGTGTATGTTCTTGAAATTGATACAGTTTAAATGAGTGCACTCGGTAGGATTTTTATGAATGTCTCTTTTTTTTTGCATATAGCAGTGAGAAATAAAACATTCACTTTTTGTAAATAATATAGATCCAGTGTGTTGTTAATTAAACAGTACCGTTCTAGTCCCTACAATCATGGAACGAGAATTCCAAATGGTGTCTTTACTGTGATTCCTAAACACATCTGTAAGCAAATCAGATTTACTCTACAGATAGAAACGAGGCTCTTATTTCGATGTCTAACATTTTCTCATTCACCGTAAATTCATTTGCTTTTTAAGATGGAGAGAAAATGAAACAGAGAGAGAGAGAGAGAGAGAGAGAGAGAGAGAGAGAGAGAGAGAGAGAAGGGGGGTTCAGAATCAGACCGGTTTACAGGAGGGGCTAATACACCATGTTCGAAATTTCTGTTCATTTTCATATTTCTAATTAACAGACTTTTTGTACCGTGTTCCTTCAATGAACTAGTCTTTTTTCCCCCATTTATTTGATGTACTTTATCTCCTCTAACCATTCACATACACCCTCAGTGGATTGTGGGACTTTAGGATCAGTCTTTTGGCCACCAGAGAACCATAACTAATGACAACATTAGAGAGGCTTTGCGAGCGTGGCCACCGAATGTCGATTAACCAAGCAAGAAATAATGTGGGATTTTGTAATCTGCATGAATAAACATTTGTTATGTTTTTGAATCAGTTCAACACCAAAATCCTTTAATTTAGAATAGTGGCTCTAGTCTTTTTTTTGGACAGAACTTTGAAGGTGAAGTGTTTGTATGCTTGTTAAAAGTAGTTTTAGAAATCCTCTCTTACTAACTAGCTACTAGGGGTCATATTATGTGATCCCTGTCCCAGACGTCAAGCCCAAGCCCCCTCCCAATCCAGAGAAGCTTTATTGAGAAGCTGCCTGCCTCTCTTTGTGCATTTTGAGGCCGTCAGTGCAGCCATTTCTCCTCCCGAAGCCCCAAACAAGGTTCCAGAGAATGGATGACGCCGCCACACAAGACGTCTTCAGAACGGCCACCTAATTAGAGTGACATTTGAAGCTTTTCTTTAGCCCTTAATAACTCCCCTCCAAACCATTAGGATCTCTCTAATGACTCTGGGCTGGGGTCCCGTCCCTAATGGCACCCCATTCCCTATGTAGTGCACTGCATTTGACCAGGGCCAGTAGGGCAATAGGGTGTCATTTGAGACGCGATCTAGAACTATAGTCAGGAGACAAGCAGGGCAGGATGTGGTGAAACACATGGGCAGCCAGGCCAGGCCAGGACAGGTGTGCGTTCTAAATGGAACTCTATTCCCTATATAGTGCACTACTTTTGACCAGGGCCCATAGGGAAATAGGGTGCAGCCAGCCACCATACAGGATGTCCTATTAGTTCCTCCATCTCTCTTCATTAACATCTTGTTCGGTTGTTTTTCTCTTGTTATGAATGGGACTTTATGACAAGTGAGACAGACTAACAATGGCTGTTCACAACATGGACGGATTATTATTCAGTTCAGCCCTTCATTAGGCTTGAAAGAGAGATATCCTTATGTCACCTGCTAGGTCAATAAAGTGGCTTGTTTTCAATTGTTAATGGTTTGACGACAGAGATAATTTATGGTAATATAATCTGTTTCGTTTAGTTGTTGTTTTACAACGTGTTTTATATGATTTTCCCTCAAAAGGGAATGTATACGTTTTGAATGACAGAAATGTATCTTGGATTTTTATTGAGGCGATAGTATCTTTTGTCTGACGAGATATACTCAGTAATATTCATCTCTGCTTCTCTACAACGCCTCTCATACACAACCCCTGCTGCAATGCAGGCTGGTGTTCTTAGTAACACTGTGCTCTTCAATGCTGGAGTGGTAAGTGACACTTAGACTGTTTGAAATGTCCCTGTCGCCTTGCAGTGTAAACACTTCAAACATAATGTGCTACTTGTGCAGTGAACCGCACTTCACCGGATGGACGCTAGCCTGTAGTAGCTTATCTTACTGCTGTCTAAGTCGCCCTAACATAAGGTTTGAGGGCTATTCTCTCTGGCTCCTACAAAACTGAGCTTTTTTTGGTATAAATTACTAGTGCATAATTTATGCAAACTATGGAATTAAATAAATCACTTTTCATAATCATATTAACTGTTTTTTCCCCTCAAAAAAAAGTATATCAGAATCAAAGCTGTGAAGATGCCACGGTGAAATGTAAATCTAATCGGTATTTTGAGAACCTGTAGTGTCGTCTGATGAGGTGTCATTGTGGCAGGATAATTCTACTCTCCCTCACTGTAAAAATAAAATACCCACAAATCTAGTCGTTTCAACTAATTATTAATAAGTAACTTGATCCACAGACTTTTTTTGGTTTACTCAATTTTTCGGTCCAAGTGTTACCTGAACTAAAAAGATTTTTTTTACCAAATTTATCTCTCATAGGTTCATTCAACTACAAATTATTATTTGGGCATCTTAACTAAAAAAAAAAAAACTTTGCAACTGGTTACACACACAGTGCTTTTAACATACAATATTTTCACCTTACATATTTGATACACGTTGACATACATGACGGCATTGTGCATGTAAACAGTAATTATTATTCAATATGTCCTCACCTGGGATTTGAACTCACAATCTCTTGGTTCATGGCATTCCGATCTTACTGCTATGCCACCATATCTGTCAATTACATTTGATATTTGAGTCATTTAGCAGTTATCCAGAGTGACTTACGGGAGCAACTAGGGTTAAGTGCCTTGCTCAATTGTCAATTAATCTGACTATTCTCTCATCATTGAGTGTATTTACTTATTTCAGCAATTTAAGGGTTTTCTGTGTTGTTGTCTAATGTAGGTGGGGCATATTACTCTGTTTAAATGTTACTCCTCAATCACTATAATGAATACAATTGTTTTTCTGGAGTGTCCTTTTAATTAACAGAGGTGAGATTTAGAAGTGAAAAGTGTAGCAATAACAGGTGAAAATCAGTCATTGACACAGACATGGTGGAGACGCAGGACGATTGGAATGCTGTGAACCAAGAGATTGTGAGTTCAAATCCTAAGGGAGGATGTGTTGAAGATGAATTACTGTATAAATAACCATGAACAAAGCAATAATATGTAAGTTGAAAACAGTGTATGTTAAAGGCACTGTGTCCATCTAACTAACTAGTTTCACAGCAGTTTTTTAGTTAAGATGCCCAAATAATCATTTGCAGTTGTATTAACATATGAGACAATTTGAGTAAACACATCATTTAAATAGACAGATTTTTTTGGACTACATTTTCTCCTGTTGGAGCAAATTTTGGACCAAATAAAAATGTTAAGTTTAGATAACGCTTTGACCGAAAAGTTGATTAATCAAATAAAAGGCAGTGGAATCAGTTACTTAATAATATTTAGCTGAAACAACTAGATTTTTTTTTTTACAGTGCTCTCTCTCTCTCACCTCTCTCTCACCTCTCTATCTGTCTCTCTCTCTACATAAAGCCTTGAAGGAATGTGGTTTAAATATGTCCAGATTAAACTTGGCCCTCTCCCAGTCCAAGATTAGGGTCTATCCCCCAATTAATGCTACATTATCTAACTATTAGCCCTGACGCAGAGCACAATTAGCCAACGTCACTTTAAGACTGTTAGGATACAGGGTCAAAGGGAAGGTTCAATTTACAGAAATAATATATGCCATTTAGCAAACACATATCCAAAGCAACTAACAGTCACACATACATACATTTTTACACAAGGGTGGCTCTGGGAAGCAAGCCTACAATCCTGGCGTGGCGTGCACCGAGCTCTACCAACTGAGTCATACCGGACCACAGAAGCCGGACTGCACCACAGAAGCCGTACTGGACCACACAGGCCATACTGGACCACAGTAAAAAAATCTCAGGAGACCTGAAGTTTATCACAGGGAGAGTAAATAACACATTAGATGGTAACTGGAGGGACACCCACTAACTTACACTGACTGACACCTTTCCAGTCTTTCCCCTTTTGCTCAACAAGCATTAGAAGAATACATTGGATATACTGTATAAGACGAGATCTCCTAGTGGGATTGAGTTTGAAGTCTGAACTCTGATCTCTTCTCACTGGAGGATGGGTTCAAGCAGCACTCACATTTCAACGAGTCAAACGAGAGACGAGGAGAGATAGAGAGACCAGCAAAGCTTCTGCTTCAAGCAGTAGTCACATTTCAACGAGTCAAACGAGAGACGAGGACAGAGAGAGAGACCAGCAAAGCTTCTGCTTCAAGCAGTAGTCACATTTCAACGAGTCAAACGAGAGACGAGGAGAGAGAGAGAGACCAGCAAAGCTTCTGCTTCAAGCAGTAGTCACATTTCAACGAGACAAACGAGAGACGAGGAGAGAGATAGAGAGACCAGTAAAGCTTCTGCTTCAAGCAGCACTCACTAAGAGTTTCTCCCTCACAGGGGCCCACTATAGGCTATATCATTATTATTATACCTTAATAATCGTGAAGATGTTTTTTGAAAACAAATTATTTGCCATCTGTCCTCAGCAGTGTGTGACTTGTACTTTATACAAATGATTGAATGTCATTTTTTTTTATATTGCGTACATCCTTTTCAGAACACATTGATTTGATTTGATTTGCACAACATGTACATTTATTTCACTCGCAATAAATACTTTTTTGGCTCAACTGTTTCTTTCAAGAAGCGTTTGTATATTGGCTATTCAGGTGCAATAACCCTGCAATATTTTTGTGTTCATATGTTAGTCATTACTATGGACAGTGTTGTGCTCATATGTTAAGTCATTACTATGGACAGTGTTGTGCTCATATAACAGGTTAAAGTCATTACTATGGACAGTGTTGTGCTCATATGTTAAAGTCATTACTATGGACAGTGTTGTGCTCATATAACAGGTTAAAGTCATTACTATGGACAGTGTTGTGCTCATATAACAGGTTAAAGTCATTACTATGGACAGTGTTGTGCTCATATAACAGGTTAAAGTCATTACTATGGACAGTGTTGTGCTCATATAACAGGTTAAAGTTATTACTATGGACAGTGTTGTGCTCATATAACAGGTTAAAGTCATTACTATGGACAGTGTTGTGTTCATATAACAGGTTTAAGTCATTACTATGGACAGTGTTGTGCTCATATGTTAAGTCATTACTATGGACAGTGTTGTGTTCATATAACAGGTTAAAGTCATTACTATGGACAGTGTTGTGTTCATATAACAGGTTAAAGTCATTACTATGGACAGTGTTGTGCTCATATAACAGGTTAAAGTCATTACTATGGACAGTGTTGTGCTCATATAACAGGTTAAAGTCATTACTATGGACAGTGTTGTGCTCATATAACAGGTTAAAGTCATTACTATGGACAGTGTTGTGCTCATATAACAGGTTAAAGTCATTACTATGGACAGTGTTGTGCTCATATAACAGGTTAAAGTCATTACTATGGACAGTGTTGTGTTCATATGTTAAAGTCATTACTATGGACAGTGTTGTGCTCATATGTTAAAGTCATTACTATGGACAGTGTTGTGCTCATATAACAGGTTAAAGTCATTACTATGGACAGTGTTGTGTTCATATAACAGGTTTAAGTCATTACTATGGACAGTGTTGTGCTCATATGTTAAGTCATTACTATGGACAGTGTTGTGCTCATATAACAGGTTAAAGTCATTACTATGGACAGTGTTGTGCTCATATAACAGGTTAAAGTCATTACTATGGACAGTGTTGTGCTCATATAACAGGTTAAAGTCATTACTATGGACAGTGTTGTGCTCATATGTTAGTCATTACTATGGACAGTGTTGTGTTCATATAACAGGTTAAAGTCATTACTATGGACAGTGTTGTGTTCATATAACAGGTTAAAGTCATTACTATGGACAGTGTTGTGTTCATATAACAGGTTAAAGTCATTACTATGGACAGTGTTGTGCTCATATAACAGGTTAAAGTCATTACTATGGACAGTGTTGTGCTCATATAACAGGTTAAAGTCATTACTATGGACAGTGTTGTGTTCATATAACAGGTTAAAGTCATTACTATGGACAGTGTTGTGCTCATATAACAGGTTAAAGTCATTACTATGGACAGTGTTGTGCTCATATAACAGGTTAAAGTCATTACTATGGACAGTGTTGTGCTCATATAACGTTCCTGTAGCTTCATGCTCTACAACATCCGCAGAGTACGACCCTGCCTCACACAGGAAGCGGCGCAGGTCCTAATCCAGGCACTTGTCATCTCCCGTCTGGATTACTGCAACTCGCTGTTGGCTGGGCTCCCTGCCTGTGCCATCAAACCCCTACAACTCATCCAGAACGCCGCAGCCCGTCTGGTGTTCAACCTTCCCAAGTTCTCTCACGTCACCCCGCTCCTCCGCTCTCTCCACTGGCTTCCAGTTGAAGCTCGCATCCGCTACAAGACCATGGTGCTTGCCTACGGAGCTGTGAGGGGAACGGCACCTCAGTACCTTCAGGCTCTGATCAGGCCCTACACCCAAACAAGGGCACTGCGTTCATCCACCTCTGGCCTGCTCGCCTCCCTACCTCTGAGGAAGTACAGTTCCCGCTCAGCCCAGTCAAAACTGTTCGCTGCTCTGGCACCCCAATGGTGGAACAAACTCCCTCACGACGCCAGGACAGCGGAGTCAATCACCACCTTCCGGAGACACCTGAAACCCCACCTCTTCAAGGAATACCTAGGATAAAGCAATCCTTCTGCCCCCCCCCCCCCCCCCCCCCTTAAAAGATTTAGATGCACTATTGTAAAGTGGCTGTTCCACTGGATGTCATTAGGTGAATGCACCAATTTGTAAGTCGCTCTGGATAAGAGCGTCTGCTAAATGACTTAAATGTAAATGTATATAACGGGTTAAAGTCATTACTATGGACAGTGTTGTGCTCATATAACAGGTTAAAGTCATTACTATGGACAGTGTTGTGTTCATATAACAGGTTAAAGTCATTACTATGGACAGTGTTGTGCTCATATGTTAAAGTCATTACTATGGACAGTGTTGTGCTCATATAACAGGTTAAAGTCATTACTATGGACAGTGTTGTGCTCATATGTTAAAGTCATTACTATGGACAGTGTTGTGTTCATATGTTATGACATTACATTTCTTCTTATAGTGCCATTATATTTTTTTATATATATTTTTTCCCCATTTTGTATGTTGATAAAACGTGGTTGTAAAACCTCCGCATATGAAGCAAAGATCAGTAGCCATGTGATCTGCTATACTATACATCAGGACTAATACTACGTCCACTGATACTTTAACTACTGAGCATATTTCTACAGAGCATTCAGCAAAGCTGTCAAATGTTTTACTTTCAGATATAAACTGAATTATATTTTTACGGCTCGGCTTAGTTGATGAGTTAATTTCTACTAGTATTTTGTTTCAAATAATACATATTTATAGTAACATTTTGGTCATGTAAATGACTGGGATACATTAGCTACATTAAATACATTATACAGACTATATCCATTATCTAAACTACATACATTATCTACACTATACACATTATCTACATTAACTACATTATACACACTATATACATTATCTACACTATACACATTATCTACATTAACTACATTATACACACTATATACATTATCTACACTATACACATTATCTACATTAACTACATTATACACACTATATACATTATCTACACTATACACATTATCTACATTAACTACATTATACACACTATATACATTATCTACACTATACACATTATCTATATTAACTACATTAACTACATTATACACACTACATACATTATCTACACTATACACATTATCTATATTAACTACATTAACTACATTATACACACTACATACATTATCTACACTATACACATTTGCTACATGATCTACGTTGACGACATTATACACACTATATACATTATCAACACTTTACACATTCTCTAGATTATCTACACTATACACATGATCTACATTATCTACATCAAACACACTATATCCATTATCTACACTATATACATTCTCTAGATTATCTACACTATACACATGATCTACATTATCTACATCAAACACACTATATCCATTATCTACACTATATACATTCTCTAGATTATCTACACTATACACATGATCTACATTATCTACATCAAACACACTATATCCATTATCTACACTATATACATTCTCTACATTATCTGCACTATACACATGATCTACATTGATGACATTATACACACTATATCCATTATCTACACTATATACATTTTCTACATTATCTACACTCTACACATTTTCTACACTATCTACACTATATACATTCTCTACATTATCTGCACTATATACATTCTCTACATTATCTACACTATATACATTCTCTACATTATCTACACTATATACATTCTCTACATTATCTACACTATATAAATTCTCTACATTATCTACACTATACACATTCTCTACATTATCTACACTATATACATTCTCTACATTATCTACACTATATACATTTTCTACATTATCTACACTCTACACATTTTCTACACTATCTACACTATATACATTCTCTACATTATCTGCACTATATACATTCTCTACACTATATACATTCTCTACATTATCTACACTATATAAATTCTCTACATTATCTACACTATATACATTCTCTACATTATCTACACTATATAAATTCTCTACATTATCTACACTATACACATTCTCTACATTATCTACACTATATACATTCTCTACATTATCTACACTATATACATTCTCTACATTATCTACACTATACACCATCTATTTTGTGAAGTGCACCGGTCCATCCTGCAGCAAAGCACCCCCACAACATGATGCTGCCACCCCCGTGCTTCACGGTTGGGATGGTGTTCTTTGGCTTGCAAGCCTCCCCCTTTTCCCTCCAAACACAACGATGGTCATTATGGCCAAACTGTTCTATTTTTTTTTCATCAGACCAGAGGACATTTCTCCAAAAGTACGATCTTTGCCCCCATGTGCAGTCACAAACCGTAGTCTGGCTTTTTTTATGGCGGTTTTGGAGCAGTGGCTTCTTCCATACTGAGCGGCCTTTCAGGTTATGTCGATATAGGACTCGTTTTACTGTGGATATAGATACTTTTGTACCTGTTTCCTCCGGCATCTTCACAAGGTCCTTTGCTGTTGTTCTGGGATTGATTTGCACTTTTCGCACCAAAGTACGTTCATCTCTAGGAGACAGACCGCGTCTCCTTCCTGAGCGGTATGATGGCTGTGTGGTTCCATGGTGTATATACTTGCTTACTATTGTTTGTTCAGATGAACGTGGTACCTTCAGGCGTTTGGAAATTGCTCCCAAGGATGAACCAGACTTGTGGAGGTCTACAATTTTTATTTCTGAGGTCTTGGCTGATTTCTTTTGAGTTTCTCATGATGTCAAGCAAAGAGGCACTGAGTTTGAAGGTAGGCCTTGAAATACGTCCACAGGTACACCACCAATTGACTCAAATGATTTCAATTAGCCTATCAGAAGCTTTAACAGCCATGACATAATTTTCTGGAATATTCCAAGCTGTTTAAAGGCACAGTCAACTTAGTGTATGTAAACTTCCGACCCACTGGAATTGTGATACAGTGAATTATAAGTGAAATAATCTGTCTGTAAACAATTGTTGAAAAAATTACTTGTGTGGTGCACAAAGTAGATGTCCTAACCGACTTGCCAAAACTATAGTTTGTTGACAAGAAATTTGTGGAGTGGTTGAAAAGTCGTTTTAATGACTCCAACCTAAGTGTATGTAAACTTCCAACTTCAACTGTATATACATTATATACATTATCTACACTATACACACTGTATACATTATACACACTGTATACATTATATACATTATCTACACTATACCCACTATATATGTTATACACAGTATATACATTAGCTACATTATCTACACTATACACACGGTATACATTATACACACTATATACATTACATACATTAGCTACATTATCTACACTATACCCACTATATACATTATACACACTGTATACGTTACATACATTAGGTACATCATCTACACTATACACACTATACATGTTATACACATTATATACATTAGCTACATTATCTACACTATACACACTATACATGTTATACACATGATATACATTAGCTACATTATCTACACTAAACCCACTATATACATTATACACACTGTATACATGACATACATTAGCTATATTATCTACACTATACACACTATACATGTTATACGCATTATATACATTATCTACATTATCTACACTATACCCACTATATACATTATACACACTGTATACGTTACATACATCAGCTACATTATCTACACTATACACACTATATACATTATACACACTGTATACGTTACATACATTATCTACATTATCTACACTAAACCCACTATATACATGATACACACTGTATACGTTACATACATTATCTACATTATCTACACTAAACCCACTATATACATTATACACACTATATACATTACATACATTAGATACATTATCTACACTATACACTCCGTATATATTATACACACTATATACATCATGTACATTATCTACACTATACACATGTATATATGTTTATGTGTATGAGTTCAGTCTATGTGTGTGAATTTAGTTTATGTGTGTGAGTTCAGTCTGTGTGTGTGAATTTAGTTTATGTGTGTGAGTTGAGTCTATGTGTGTGAACTTAGTTTGTGTGTGTTCAGTTGATGTGTGTGAATTTAGTTTATGTGTGTGAGTTCAGTTTATGTGTGTGGATTTAGTCTCTGTGTGTGTTTACTACCTGTGTGTGTGTTTAGTAACGTTGCATGTCTCTGTGTGTAGATTAATGACATTAACTAAGGAAGTATTCATTAGCCGTGCGGTTGGGACGGGGCGAGACAGAAGCGGCCAAGCAGAAAGCCACATGACTGAAGCACTGATAAGAGAAAATGAAACACATCTCTGAGGGCCAAGAGGGGGAAGGAAACGTCGCTCCAAATTAGCTGCAGGCCCAATTAGTTGTTACTTCATTAGTCCAGCCAGCTTCAGGAGAGCAGGGGAAGGAGGTGGTGACCCCTCTTTTGCCTAAAATGGGAACCAGGATGCCCACTGGGCCCCCGCGCCCCTCAAACCAATTGGCCCTTCAAAAGTACACAGGCCCTGGTCAAAAGGAGTGCACTATGTAGGAACAAGGGTGCCATTTGGGATACAGGTTTTCTCTCTTTTTGATGTTCGCGTTGGTTCAGACAGGTGGCCGGGGAGAGGAGGGCCCTGGCACCAAACCAAGGATGACAGGAACAACAGTTGTCAGTCAGACAACTCATTTGTTTTGTTCTCAGACAGAAGAAGCCGACGAAGCTTACGGACGGTCGTTTGGTCAGGAGCCCCTGCTGATTTCTGCTTGTCCAACAATCTAAAGTATGTTGGTTTGTGGTCTGGTGGCGTTGAAGGGTTTGGTTAATGGTCAGGACCCAAGTTGTGTTGCTAGGGAAGAGCATGGTTGCGCCGCTGGGAGATCAGCTGGTTCATGGACTTCAGTTTTTAGAACTGAAACAATAATACTAATGTTTTACAAGAACATGTCTCACAACCAAGGCACTCATTTGAGAATTTAACTCGGGGTCATAACTTAATGGACATGTAGCATAAGTTAATGCCCTGTTGGGATTAATTAATCATTAATCCATTCGTTAAGTCATCAGCCAGTCATCTCCTTAGTTTCTGCCTGTAGCCTCAAGTCATCAACCAGTCACCTCCTTAGTTTCTGCCTGTAGCCTCTAGTCATCAACCAGTCACCTCCTTAGTTTCTGCCTGTAGCCCCAAGTCATCAGCCAGTCACCTACTTAGTTTCTGCCTGTAGCCTCAAGTCATCAGCCAGTCACTTCCTTAGTTTCTGCCTGTAGCCCCAAGTCATCAGCCAGTCATCTCCTTAGTTTCTGCCTGTAGCCCCAAGTCATCAGCCAGTCATCTCCTTAGTTTCTGCCTGTAGCCCCAAGTCATCAACCAGTCACCTCCTTAGTTTCTGCCTGTAGCCCCAAGTCATCAGCCAGTCACTTCCTTAGTTTCTGTCTGTAGCCCCAAGTCATCAGCCAGTCACCTCCTTAGTTTCTGCCTGTAGCCCCAAGTCATCAGCCAGTCACTTCCTTAGTTTCTGCCTGTAGCCCCAAGTCATCAGCCAGTCACCTCCTTAGTTTCTGCCTGTAGCCCCAAGTCATCAGTCAGTCACTTCCTTAGTTTCTGCCTGTAGCCTCAAGTCATCAGCCAGTCACCTCCTTAGTTTCTGCCTGTAGCCCCAAGTCATCAGTCAGTCACCTCCTTAGTTTCTGCCTGTAGCCCCAAGTCATCAGTCAGTCACTTCCTTAGTTTCTGCCTGTAGCCCCAAGTCATCAGTCAGTCACTTCCTTAGTTTCTGCCTGTAGCCCAAAGTCATCAGTCAGTCACTTCCTTAGTTTCTGCCTGTAGCCCCAAGTCATCAGTCAGTCACTTCCTTAGTTTCTGCCTGTAGCCCAAAGTCATCAGCCAGTCACCTCCTTAGTTTCTGCCTGTAGCCCCAAGTCATCAGCCAGTCACCTCCTTAGTTTCTGCCTGTAGCCCCAAGTCATCAGCCAATCACCTCATTAGTTTCTGCCTGTAGCCCCAAGTCATCAACCAGTCACCTCCTTAGTTTCTGCCTGTAGCCCCAAGTCATCAGCCAGTCACTTCCTTAGTTTCTGCCTGTAGCCCCAAGTCATCAGCCAGTCACCTCCTTAGTTTCTGTCTGTAGCCCCAAGTCATCAGCCAGTCACTTCCTTAGTTTCTGCCTGTAGCCCCAAGTCATCAGCCAATCACCTCCTTAGTTTCTGCCTGAAGCCCCAAGTCATCAGCCAGTCACTTCCTTAGTTTCTGCCTGTAGCCCCAAGTCATCAGCCAGTCACTTCCTTAGTTTCTGCCTGTAGCCCCAAGTCATCAGCCAGTCACCTCCTTAGTTTCTGTCTGTAGCCCCAAGTCATCAGCCAGTCACTTCCTTAGTTTCTGCCTGTAGCCCCAAGTCATCAGCCAATCACCTCCTTAGTTTCTGCCTGAAGCCCCAAGTCATCAGCCAGTCACTTCCTTAGTTTCTGCCTGTAGCCCCAAGTCATCAGCCAGTCACTTCCTTAGTTTCTGCCTGTAGCCCCAAGTCATCAGCCAGTCACCTCCTTAGTTTCTGTCTGTAGCCCCAAGTCCTCAGCCAGTCACCTCCTTAGTTTCTGCCTGTAGCCCCAAGTCATCAGCCAGTCACTTCCTTAGTTTCTGCCTGTAGCCCCAAGTCATCAGCCAGTCACCTCCTTAGTTTCTGCCTGTAGCCCCAAGTCATCAGTCAGTCACTTCCTTAGTTTCTGCCTGTAGCCTCAAGTCATCAGCCAGTCACCTCCTTAGTTTCTGCCTGTAGCCCCAAGTCATCAGTCAGTCACCTCCTTAGTTTCTGCCTGTAGCCCCAAGTCATCAGTCAGTCACTTCCTTAGTTTCTGCCTGTAGCCCCAAGTCATCAGTCAGTCACTTCCTTAGTTTCTGCCTGTAGCCCAAAGTCATCAGTCAGTCACTTCCTTAGTTTCTGCCTGTAGCCCCAAGTCATCAACCAGTCACTTCCTTAGTTTCTGCCTGTAGCCCCAAGTCATCAGCCAGTCACTTCCTTAGTTTCTGCCTGTAGCCCCAAGTCATCAGCCAGTCACCTCCTTAGTTTCTGTCTGTAGCCCCAAGTCATCAGCCAGTCACTTCCTTAGTTTCTGCCTGTAGCCCCAAGTCATCAGCCAATCACCTCCTTAGTTTCTGCCTGAAGCCCCAAGTCATCAGCCAGTCACTTCCTTAGTTTCTGCCTGTAGCCCCAAGTCATCAGCCAGTCACTTCCTTAGTTTCTGCCTGTAGCCCCAAGTCATCAGCCAGTCACCTCCTTAGTTTCTGTCTGTAGCCCCAAGTCATCAGCCAGTCACTTCCTTAGTTTCTGCCTGTAGCCCCAAGTCATCAGCCAATCACCTCCTTAGTTTCTGCCTGAAGCCCCGAGTCATCAGCCAGTCACTTCCTTAGTTTCTGCCTGTAGCCCCAAGTCATCAGCCAGTCACTTCCTTAGTTTCTGCCTGTAGCCCCAAGTCATCAGCCAGTCACCTCCTTAGTTTCTGTCTGTAGCCCCAAGTCATCAACCAGTCACCTTCTTAGTTTCTGCCTGTAGCCCCAAGTCATCAACCAGTCACCTCCTTAGTTTCTGCCTGTAGCCCCAAGTCATCAACCAGTCACCTTCTTAGTTTCTGCCTGTAGCCCCAAGTCATCAGCCAGTCACCTCCTTAGTTTCTGCCTGTAGCCCCAAGTCATCAACCAGTCACCTCCTTAGTTTCTGCCTGTAGCCCCAAGTCATCAGCCAATCACCTCCTTAGTTTCTGCCTGTAGCCCCAAGTCATCAACCAGTCACCTCCTTAGTTTCTGCCTGTAGCCCCAAGTCATCAGCCAATCACCTCCTTAGTTTCTGCCTGTAGCCCCAAGTCATCAACCAGTCACCTCCTTAGTTTCTGCCTGTAGCCCCAAGTCATCATCCAGTCACCTTCTTAGTTTCTGCCTGTAGCCCCAAGTCATCAGCCAGTCATCTCCTTAGTTTCTGCCTGTAGCCCCAAGTCATCAGCCAGTCACTTCCTTAGTTTCTGCCTGTAGCCCCAAGTCATCAGCCAGTCACCTCCTTAGTTTCTGTCTGTAGCCCCAAGTCATCAACCAGTCACCTTCTTAGTTTCTGCCTGTAGCCCCAAGTCATCAGTCAGTCACCTCCTTAGTTTCCTTCTGTAGCCCCAAGTCATCAGCCAATCACCTCAGTTTCTGCCTGTAGCCCCAAGTCATCAGCCAGTCACCTCCTTAGTTTCTGTCTGTAGCCCCAAGTCATCAACCAGTCACCTTCTTAGTTTCTGCCTGTAGCCCCAAGTCATCAGTCAGTCACCTCCTTAGTTTCCTTCTGTAGCCCCAAGTCATCAGCCAATCACCTCAGTTTCTGCCTGTAGCCCCAAGTCATCAGCCAGTCACCTCCTTAGTTTCTGCCTGTAGCCCCAAGTCATCAACCAGTCACCTTCTTAGTTTCTGCCTGTAGCCCCAAGTCATCAGCCAGTCATCTCCTTAGTTTCTGCCTGTAGCCCCAAGTCATCAGCCAGTCACTTCCTTAGTTTCTGTCTGTAGCCCCAAATCATCAGCCAGTCACTTCCTTAGTTTCTGCCTGTAGCCCCAAGTCATCAGCCAGTCACTTCCTTAGTTTCTGCCTGTAGCCCCAAGTCATCAGCCAGTCACCTCCTTAGTTTCTGTCTGTAGCCCCAAGTCATCAACCAGTCACCTTCTTAGTTTCTGCCTGTAGCCCCAAGTCATCAGTCAGTCACCTCCTTAGTTTCCTTCTGTAGCCCCAAGTCATCAGCCAATCACCTCAGTTTCTGCCTGTAGCCCCAAGTCATCAGCCAGTCACCTCCTTAGTTTCTGCCTGTAGCCCCAAGTCATCAGTCAGTCACTTCCTTAGTTTCTGCCTGTAGCCTCAAGTCATCAGCCAGTCACCTCCCTAGTTTCTGTCTGTAGCCCCAAGTCATCAGCCAATCACCTCAGTTTCTGTAGTTTGATCAAAGTGTACAGTTTCAGAGCCCTGAATCTGCCCTTTTGTGACACACACACACACACACACACACACACACACACACACACACACACACACACACACACACACACACACACACACACACACACACACACACACACACACACACACACACACACACACACACACACACACACACAGGGTTATTAAAAGTGCAATCTGCAATATTTACTGTTCAATGATCATTTCAATAAGTAGATGCACTGCCTTCGACTTAAAAAAAACAAACAGAATATTTTAGCTTTAATTAAAAAAATTGTTTTGTAAAAAAATACTTATAGATTAGCTGGTTTTGCAGGCACTTTTTTGAAGCTTACTTGTCTGCTTGGCACATTATGTATTGCATGAGGCATCAACATGTCTGACAAATGACTCCATAAACTTCATCGCCGCTTAGGAGAACCATCTGGCTATGCACGCTTCCTATTCAGTCACAGCCAGCCAGTGAAGAAACTGAATGACATCGCTATGTCAATTCAAGTGTCTGCTTGGGATATAGGAACATAAGTAAATACAGAATTTGTACTTTTTTGTTGTTGTTGCCAGACATGAGGACAAATATCAACCTTTCACTGTCACGTATCATCTTTAGCATAAACCTCGCACTGCTCTACATGTATGGGCACTTTACAGCCCTTTGGATGATGTCAGGAGGGTGGGATGAATCCAGGTCGTCACTTTACGGCCCTTTGGATGATGTCAGGAGGGTGGGATGAATACAGATCGTCACTTTACGGCCCTTTGGATGATGTCAGGAGGGTGGGATGAATCCAGGTTGTCACTTTACAGCCCATTGGATGATGTCAGTAGAGTGGGATGAATCCAGGTCGTCACTTCACAGCCCTTTGGATGATGTCAGGAGGGTGGGATGAATCCGGGTCGTCACTTTACGACCCTTTGGATGATGTCAGGAGGGTGGGATGAATCCAGGTCGTCACTTCACAGCCCTTTGGATGATGTCAGGAGGGTGGGATGAATCCAGGTCGTCACTTTACAGCCCTTTGGATGATATCAGGAGGGTGGGATGAATACAGATCGTCAGTAGCTACTTCTAGAGAGATCAGTACCCCTCAGATGGAGCCATGAGGCCCCTCTAGTATCCTCTCAGTCAGAAGAGAAGAGCTGTTTCATTTGATCGACTCTTATCTATCTAAGAGCCGAGTGGTGTGTGGAGCTGCTTGACTGCTTAGATGGCTCAGATGGCCAGTCCCTGTCTCTCTTATCTTCCCAGGCTCACTGAGGTCTGTAGGGGACCAAAACCCCAAGCCACGGTGCCCCCCCCTCAAGCCGCTGGGCTGCCCCCACCCCGTCCTCATCCTTATTCTCTCCTTCCTAGACCGGATGAAAGGATGAGGAAGCCGCCTCCTCTGCGGATGATAGGATCTGTGTCCAAAATTACACCCTATTCCCTACATAGTGCAACCACACGGCTCAGGTCAAAAGTAGTGCACTATATAGGCGATAGGGTGCTATTTGGGATGCAAACAGGGGCTCTGGAGGATGCTTGCCATATGCCCCTTTGTATTCCCAGGGGACTGGGAGCCTTTTGGGATGCCCCCCTATCTAAATGTACACCAGGGGGTTTGGGACAATAGAGGCTGCCTGCATGTGACAAAGGCATTTTGGACAGTTTTTTGTTTGACATGGAAGCATCTGTGAGAAAATGGAACCTTGATTAGCATTTCTATTTGCATCCCAGATCATTTAAAAAAAAATATATTTTGATACTGTATCTTTATGGATGCCTGCAGGTGTTCCTCTTTTTCCAGGTTTTATTCATTAACTGTGAAAAATAACCGGACCCGTTCGGAAAATAATCATTCTAATTTGGATTGGGACTCTTGAGGCAAAGTTCATACAAAAACAACTGTTTTTCCTTTGGTGGAAAATGGTTTGGTTATTGTTAAAATAGCAGGTTCACTATCCTCATTGGGAGATGCTCCCGATTTCAGATTACGATTGTGTGTGTGTTTGTGTGTGTGTGTGTGTGTCTGCGCGTGCAAGCTTGCATCAAATCCAAAGTTTATTTGTCACATTCGCCGAATACAACAGGTGTAGTAGACCTTACAGTGAAATGTTTACTTACAAGCCCTTAACCAACAATTCAGTTTTAAGAAAAATAAGTGTTAAGAAAGTATTTACTAAAATAAACTGAAGTAAAAAAAATTACAAATAATTAAAGAGCGACAATAAAATAACAGTAGCGAGACTTTATAGACGGGGTATCGGTAAAGAGTGAATGTACGGGGGCATCGGTTAGTCGAGGTAATTGTGAGGTAATATGCACATGTAGGTAAGGGTAAAGTGACTGTGTGTGTGTGTGTGTGTGTGTGTATATATGTGTGTGTGTGTGTGTGTGTGTGTGTGTGTGTGTGTGCGTGCGTGCGTGCGTGCGTGCGTGCGTGCGTGCGTGCGTGTGTGTGTGTGTGTGTGTGTGTGTGTGTGTGTGTGTGTGTGCGTGTGTGCGTGTGTGTGTGTGTGTGTGTGTGCAGCAGTTGATTGTAAACAACAAGGAATGTTTTATTGAAAATGTGTCTCATAGTTTAAAAAAGGAGAAGGTGCATTACTGTATATGTCCAGCTGAGGACATGCTTCCCTCAGACAGGACTCAAGTAATGTACAGCTTAATTCAGGGCCCTTATTATCACTACATTATAGTGGTATGTGTACTGTAGTTACTCATTGGAAACCAGTGGTGTTGTAAACCATAAATCTAATTTCTACAGTGGTTAATGATCAATGTTGATAATTGAAGTTTTTTTTTTAATACATTTGTACGGCACATTTTTATATTTTTAATTGAATAGCCAATAATGCCAATGATGATATGTGTACTTAATATAAACATTTTGATATGGGTTAAATATGAATTTGATCTGGGTTAAATATGAATTTGATCTGGGTTAAATATGAATTTGATCTGGGTTAAATATGAATTTGAAATGGGTTAAATATGAATTTGATCTGGGTTAAATATGAATTTGATCTGGGTTAAATATGAATTTGATATGGGTTAAATATGAATTTGATCTGGGTTAAATATGAATTTGATATGGGTTAAATATGAATTTGATCTGGGTTAAATATGAATTTGATATGGGTTAAATATTAATTTGATATGGGTTAAATATGAATTTGATCTAGGTTAAATATGAATTTGATCTGGGTTAAATATGAATTTGATCTGGGTTAAATATGAATTTGATATGGGTTAAATATGATTTTGATCTGGGTTAAATATTAATTTGATATAGGTTTTGGGACGGCAGCATAGGTGCTTTACAAATATGATCAGGTCCCACATAAATGTTGCTATGACGTACAGTTGATTGTCTTTGTTGAAATGTATCTGTATGTCCAGATCTTTGTTGAAATGTGTCTGTATGTCCAGATCTTTGTTTTTAACATGTCTATATTGTACATGTTTTAATGTTGATGTGTTCATCTGCTCGGAGACTGTAGATTAACTGTCAGCTAAATCTGGCGCAAACGAATCACTTCTCATATTCTGAGACTTTTTTGTTGTATATTGTCCCTGCCAAATAAACTTGATAAATAAATAATAGCTATGCAGCCTAAACTAAACTACCCTTGTTAACCTTCCCCTTAGCCAACAGGTAGGAGAGCTCCAGGCTCCAGGCTCCAGGCTCCAGGTTCCAGGCTCCAGGCTCCAGGCTCCAGGCTCCAGGTTCCAGGCTCCAGGCTCCAGGCTCCAGGCTCCAGGCTCCAGGCTCCAGGCTCCAGGCTCCAGGCTCCAGGCTCCAGGCTCCAGGCTGTATTATGTATGAAGTGTGTATCTCATAAGGACAATTGTCCTGCTGATAGCTGGTCTGGTCGGTGGTCTGGTTGGTGGTCACATCATATCCCAACGCCAAAAAAATATTGAACTTTGAACTTTTCCCACGCAGATGTAAGTCTAAGCTAGCATAATATATGAGTTAATCTTCCATTGGTCACCAACTATAGGAGACCTCCATGAACCAGGCTTCATTATTAAGTGTGTTTCATTGAGGACAATTTTCTTGCTGAAAGGTGGTCTGGTCGGTGGTCTACCTACCTGCCTGGAAGGCCGATCCATTCCTCCGAGCTCGGCCGGCCCCACGCCAGCTGCATGTCATTTCTATCAGACCCGGCCAGGGTCTGTCAATTAAGAAAACAGAGGGCAATCTGTGGGCGCTGAAAGAGATCCCCTCGGCCCTCTCGGAGCCTGAGAGACGGCCTTTTGTTCCCAGGCATGTCTCACATACTTTCAGAGTCCAGATAAGCCCGGGCTCCATGAAACCCTGCTTTATATTTGGCCACTGTAATGTCTCTGTGGGGTCAGGGTATATGGGTAAGCACAGTCAGTGAAAAGGTAATATTCCCCTCCTCTCATAATGGAGCTCTCTCTGTGGCAATAGATGCCACCAACGGGTTAGGTGGTCCTCAGGCCTGGGACATTCGCCGAATGATTTCTCCTCTCCCGTGTGTGAGGTGCCAGCCTGCCCACCACCCACCACCCACCGTAGTGTACTGTAATAGGGAATAGGGTGCCATTTGAGATGCAGACCTACTGTACCACCACCACCACCTAGTTCAGATCTAAAACAGCCAAACAAGAGGGCAGCTCAGGCTGTTTCCTCAAATGGACTTAACAGCTAAAGCTGGATCTACTGCAGGCCAGGGGGAAAGAGCCCTGGTCTGGCTCTGGCTCTGAGACCACCCAGTGTCCAAGTACACAGGTAGATCAAGGTGGGGTTGAAACCTGAGGAGGAGAGGAGGGAGAGAGGGAGGAAGGGAGAGCCACGGTCTGGGCCAGGTAGGGGGTAGAGGGCCAGGCACTCTCAACTGTGTCCCAAATCACCCCCTATTTCCTATATAATATAGTCCACTTGTTAATGCCTTATATAGGGAATAGGGTGCCATTTTAGACACAAGCCGTCTCCCCTTCGCTTCTCTCAATGACTCAGTGTTGCTATGGCTTACTATAAAATGTGTCCTACTGCTCTTTGAAAGGGAACAAGGCTTTAGCTTTAAGTAAATGCCAGGAATTCCTTACAGGCTATTTCAGGTGTATTAGATGTTGTTTCTTTATCTGGCCTGTGGGGAATAGTTGTTATCTGAAGTCTGTTGGCTCCATTGTGTACTTGATTCAGAATATTACATTTTTAAAATAAATATCAAACAAATAGTATATTATGTTAAACTGAAACTAAAATGTAACTTTTCAGTTAGGAGTTTTTAGATGCCTAGAAATCCAAGATAGTGAATTTATTTCATCAAAATTTAAATGGGCAAATTTTTCTATGGGTATAAATTACGTCTAGCAACTGGCCCCACATTGTATCTTCAATGTAAATATGAACCATCAAAAACTAAAGATAACTATTGTAAAATACATTGTGTCCGTAAAATGTATGTACTGTAGTATGTATAAGTAGAAGCCTAAGTGTTGTTGTATATTAGTTTACTCTAATTAACGGAGAGGTGTGGTAGGGTTATGGGAAAATAATAAAGGAAAAAAAAATATATATATACTGTATATAAAAATATATATACAGTATGGGGGATTGGAAATGATGCAGACAATTACATTGATGGAAACCACAATCTATCTGCAGTATTAAAGCTGATCTACCCCCATAAAACAAAATATGAACCACGAACAATTAGTTACCCTGAAAGAAGAGCGTGTTTTTGTTGTCGTTGTGCCATCAGATAGATTTAAAGACCATGTCTAGTGCTCTTGAACATTCGTTTTTGGCAAATTCCTGTGGAGGCATGCAACATGGGATGAGTCTGAAAAGAACCCCTATTTCCAATATAGTGCACTACTTTAGACCAGAGCCCTATGGATTCACAGCCTCCCTCCCTGCCTCCCTCCCTCCCTGACTGCCTGCCTCACTGCCTCCCTCCCTCCCTCCCTACCTGTCTGCCTCGCTGCCTCCCTCCCCCTTCCCTGCCTCTCTGCCTCCTACCCTCCCTTCCTCCCTACCAGCCTGCCTGCCCTCGCTGCCTCCCTCCCTCCCTCCCTGCCTGCCTCACTGCCTCCCTCCCTCCTTCCCTGCCTCCCTCCCTGCTTCCCTGCCTCCCTGCCTGCCTGCCCTCGCTGCCTCCCTCCCTGCCTGCCTCACTGCCTCCCTCCCTCCTTCCCTGCCTCCCTCCCTGCTTCCCTGCCTCCCTCCCTGCCTGCCTACCCTCGCTGCCTCCCTCCCTCCCTGCCTGTCTCGCTGCCTCCCTCCCTCCTTCCCTCCCTCCCTGCTTCCCTGCCTCCCCTCCCTCCCTCCCTCCCTGCTTCCCTGCCTCCCCTCCCTCCCTGCCTCTCTGCCTCCCTGCCTGTGATCGAGCCACCAAGGCTTTGTTAACACTAGCTCTGCTTTAAAACCCCAACAGCCTTTCAAGCCTCCCAGTATGCCAGAGTCAGTGGGGCAGAAAGAGAAAGAGCCTTTTCCTGCAGTCATGTGGCCATACTGGCATTATACACAGTTCAGTATTAGATATTTGTGAGTCGTATAAACAGAGAGGCTGTGAGGCTTCTCGAAAAAAAAAAGTTTTTTATAATTGGGAGTTATATAAGTGGTTAAATCCTCCAGAGAAGGATTTCATTTTTTTCTTTCTTTCTTTCCTCTCTTCTATTGTGTGTTTCTGAAAAGCCTCACAGGGAAGACCTCACAGCAGAGAGGGGGACAAATCCTTTGACACAACCATTCTGGTTAGGTTAGTGTCACGTCCCAAATGACACTCTATCCAGTACATCCAGGCCATAGTGGGCCCTGGTCAAAAGTAGTGCACTTATATAGGGAATAGTGGTCAAAAGTAGTGCACTATATATAGGAAATAGTGAGCCGTTTGGTACGCACACGTTAGGAATAAGTGAAGTCTTGAAGTCCCGGAGAAGAAATGCGGCTAATTGTCCCCTGCTGTGTAGTTTTTGTGCAAGGTGTTTTACAAATTAAATTACAGCTGCTGTGAAGTGCAGTGCAGTGTGTGTAGCGAGTGGAGGCAGGAGGTAGGAGGGAGGTAGAAGATAGGTTTTTATCTGTGTGCTGTGATGATGAACGTGTACACCGGTGTTCCACTTGACAGCTGTGGTAGACAGGCAGGCAAGCAGGTGGGAGGAGAGATCCCGTTTTACCCACTCTCACAGATCAAGCTTTTAATTCCAGTACAGTAATCACTGATGGGACCCATGCAGAAGTTGGAGACTATAGAGTAGACTGGGAGGACCACGGATAGATTGTTCTCAGGGAAGCAGACTGAACACAACTTCCGTTTTTTTAAACTTTAGGAGTAAATAATGGCTCATTTAAATTGATTTGCATATTTTGGTCAAATTTGTTCCATCAGGTGCCAGTATGTGTTTCTGCTAGTTTTTAATTTGATTTAGATTCATATTGTCAATCTATTATTATTTCTCCACGAGTATCATACAAGCACAACGTGTTATACAAAGAGAGAACTTAAAGCCAGAACTGAAAGCCAGTGTTTATCCCCATCACTTGAAAGCTCCCCACTGCTTTTAGGAATTCAAGTGAGTTTAGCCCAGTAATACACCCTTGTGTCCATTTGTTCTGGTTCTGTTCCTCTGTAGCCTCTCCGCCCCAATTAGAAACTCTATGTGTCCGTGTCCGTGGGAGATTTTGATTCAGCCGTGTCTGTGTCTGTTTATGCGTGTGTGTGTGTGTCCAGTGTGTACCGGTCTCTCTGGTGGTCTGGCCCCTCAGTTGTCCCAGCTGTGAGTGATTGTGTACAGTGTGTAAATGTGGGGCTAGCCGGGTCACTCAGGCATGACCCTGGCCATGTCAGGCTCTGCGTTGGGAGGGAGAGAAAGAGCGCACATCCAAAATGGCACCCTATTCCCTTTATAGTGCACTACTTTTGACCATGGCCCTATGGGTAATAGGTTACTACGTAAGGGAGGGTGCCATTTGGGAGGGAATGAGAGACACAGAGCACAGCAGAGCAGAACACCTCTAGGCTCCAGCAGTGTACCTTCTTCTCTCCCTACCTTGGCCAGCCCCAGCCTAGCTCACAAACAAGGACTATGCTCAAACGGCACCCTATTCCTAAAAGTCCTGGACAAAAGTAGTGCACTATACAAGGAATAGGGTGCCATTTAGGACGT
This sequence comes from Salvelinus fontinalis, assembly GCF_029448725.1. Lineage (NCBI taxonomy): Eukaryota > Metazoa > Chordata > Actinopteri > Salmoniformes > Salmonidae > Salvelinus > Salvelinus fontinalis. Next base: position 95,455,135 of record NC_074665.1, on the reverse strand, counting down.
ACATAAGGATTTAGGTCAGCTTGATGCTCCCTCCGCCCTCGACTCCCAGTTCGTTTGTTAACATACATTTGATGAAGTGTTTCGGTCAGGCTAGTCAGAATGCTGCTATGGTGTGGCCTTGTGTCAGTTGGATTTTGTGTGTGTTGTGTGTGGATTATTTTGTAACATTCCCACTTGTATTTTATTTTACCAAAGTACTAATTTCATGTGATTCATATTTGATTATTGATTGCATTTCTGCATAGGATCCATAAATTGGTTGTTGTGTGAACCCACTGACATGTTGTTTTCTGCTTGCTTCAGAGACTGGATGCTTTGATTTAACCAATGAGCTGTCTTCTAAAGCCGAGCCACCGAGAAGGGCTTCCCTACAACAGCCCCTACCACCACCAGTTAAACATTTTCATGGTGGATTTGAAATGAGATTATGCATGGGTTCAATTGACTTAATGGATTTCAAGAGGACTAGAACCTATTAATGAATAGGGTGGCCTAAGGCTGCTTGCCCCCACCAATAGCAAGCTAATCTGGCATGCAAATTAAATCCTGCCTCAATATGGCTGCCTCTTTAATGTCATCCTCTACACACTTCCCCTTATTGATATGTATTATTATAGCAGAATAGGCTTCTAAACAAACTGCCTGGCCCTACATGAGGGAGGTGATTATGGTGTGAATGGGATCCATGCTGGGCAGGGGGGAGGCAGGGAGGTGGGTGGGTGTGTGTGAGCAGGGTAGTAGAGTCGGCATGCCTACAGAATGACGTCGAGTCCAGCGGGCGGAGCAGTGGGGTTGATGTGTCGCTGTCACAGCCACTGTGCTGTTTCTCTGAGGTAGGTATGTAGGATGTAGTAGAGTCGGCATGCCTACAGAATGACGTCGAGTCCAGCGGGCGGAGCAGTGGGGTTGATGTGTCGCTGTCACAGCCACTGTGCTGTTTCTCTGAGGTAGGGAGAAACTTTTGTAGGATTAGAACCTAGATTATTCATTTAAAAAGGTCCAAATTGGTTATCATTTTGGGGGGAATTTTGGGAACAATACAGACTTATTTATATTTAGTGTTTCCTGTTTTGGGTTGTATATTCCACACATGACTTCCTGTCTCCTTCCCCACACTGCATTTCACCACATTTACCACTGAAGCCTGCTTTACCTGAAGAAGATACGGCATGTTGTTGTGTTGAAACATGTATATTCACTCACTAACTGTAAGTCTCACTGGTTAACTGCGTCTCATAAATGACTCCAATGTAAATGTGGGGAGGTCAGTTTATTTGGAGTGCTAATCTGGCGGAAGGCGGAAGGCCGCGGTGTAGTGTGATGTCTGGCTGCCATGAGACGTTCTTGGCATTCTCTCTCTCTCTCTCTCTCTCTCTCTCTCTCTCTCTCTCTCTCTCTCTCTCTCTCTCTCTCTCTCTCTCTCTCTCTCTCTCTCTCTCTCTCTCTCTCTCTCTCTCTCTCTCTCTCTCTCTCTCTCACTCTCTCTCTCTCTCTCTCTCTCTCTCTCTCTCTCTCTCTCTCTCTCTCTCTCTCTACGTCTTCATCTCTGCTGATGTCTTCATGCCTGGTTACCCAGGAGCCTACTCTGTTAGTGTCTAACAGGGGGATAGTTAGGGGTCATTGGGAGGCCAGGCGTGCGTCCCAAATTGCGCCCTATTAGTGTACTAGTTTAGATCTGAGCCCTAGGGTCCCTGGTTGTCCCAAACGGAACCCTATGTCCAATATAGTGCTCTGATCAGAAGTAGTGCACTACAAAGACAATAGGGTGTTATTTCGGACACATACCCAGGTTGAACTCTAACCCCGTCACAGCCCAGGTTGAACCCTAAACCCATCCCAGCCCAGGTTGAACCTCAGCCCAGCCCAGGTTGAACCCTAACCCCGTACCAGCCCAGGTTGAACCCTAAGCCCGTCCCAGCCCAGGTTGAACCCTAACCCCATCCCAGCCCAAGTTGAACCCTAACCCTGTCCCAGCCCAGGTTGAACCCTAACCCCGTCCCAGCCCAGGTTGAACCCTAACCCTGTCCCAGTCCAGGTTGAACCCTAACCCCGTCCCAGCCCAGGTTGAACTCTAACCCCATCCCAGCCCAGGTTGAACCCTAACCCCGTCCCAGCCCAGGTTGAACCCTAACCCCGTCCCAGCCCAGGTTGAACCCTAACCCCGTCCCAGCCCAGGTTGAACCTCAGCCCAGCCCAGGTTGAACCCTAACCCCGTCCCAGCCCAGGTTGAACCCTAACCCCATCCCAGCCCAGGTTGAACCCTAACCCCGTCCCAGCCCAGGTTGAAGCCTAACCCCATCCCAGCCCAGGTTGAACCCTAACCCCGTCCCAGCCCAGGTTGAACCCTAACCCCGTCTCAGCCCAGGTTGAACCCTAACCCCGTCCCAGCCCAGGTTGAACCCTAACCCCGTCCCAGCCCAGGTTGAACCCTAACCCTGTCCCAGCCCAGGTTGAACCCTAAGCCCGTCCCAGCCCAGGTTGAACCCTAACCCCGTCCCAGCCCAGGTTGAATCCTAACCCCGTCCCAGCCCAGGTTGAACCCTAACCCCATCCCAGCCCAGGTTGAACCCTAACCCTGTCCCAGCCCAGGTTGAACCCTAACCCCGTCCCAGCCCAGGTTGAACCCTAACCCTGTCCCAGCCCAGGTTGAACCCTAACCCCGTCCCAGCCCAGGTTGAACTCTAACCCCGTCCCAGCCCAGGTTGAACCCTAACCCCGTCCCAGCCCAGGTTGAACCCTAACCCCATCCCAGCCCAGGTTGAACCCTAACCCCATCCCAGCCCAGGTTGAACCCTAACCCCATCCCAGCCCAGGTTGAACCCTAACCCCATCCCAGCCCAGGTTGAACCCTAACCCCGTCCCAGCCCAGGTTGAACCCTAACCCCAACCCAGCCCAGGTTGAACCCTAACCCCGTCCCAGCCCAGGTTGAACCCTAACCCCGTCCCAGCCCAGGTTGAACCCTAACCCCGTCCCAGCCCAGGTTGAACCCTAACCCCGTCCCAGCCCAGGTTGAACCCTAACCCCATCCCAGCCCATGTTGAACCCTAACCCCGTCTCAGCCCAGGTTGAACCCTAACCCCGTCCCAGCCCAGGTTGAACCCTAACCCCGTCCCAGCCCAGGTTGAACCCTAACCCCGTCTCAGCCCAGGTTGAACCCTAACCCCGTCCCAGCCCAGGTTGAACCCTAACCCCGTCCCAGCCCAGGTTGAACCCTAACCCCGTCCCAGCCCAGGTTGAACCCTAACCCCATCCCAGCCCAGGTTGAACCCTAACCCCGTCCCAGCCCAGGTTGAACCCTAACCCCGTCTCAGCCCAGGTTGAACCCTAACCCCGTCCCAGCCCAGGTTGAACCCTAACCCCGTCCCAGCCCAGGTTGAACCCTAACCCCGTCCCAGCCCAGGTTGAACCCTAACCCCGTCCCAGCCCAGGTTGAACCCTAACCCCGTCCCAGCCCAGGTTGAACCCTAACCCCGTCCCAGCCCAGGTTGAACCCTAACCCCATCCCAGCCCAGGTTGAACCCTAACCCTGTCCCAGCCCAGGTTGAACCCTAACCCCGTCCCAGCCCAGGTTGAACCCTAACCCCGTCCCAGCCCAGGTTGAACCCTAACCCCGTCCCAGCCGGGGCTACCTACTAATGGCTGATCAGGAGAGCACTGCATTATACACACATATATACAGTATACAAAACATTAAGAACACCTGCTCTTTCCATGACAGACTGACCAGGTGAATCAAGGTGAAAGCTATGATCCCTTATTGATGTTGAATCCCCTTCAATCAGTGTAGATGAAGGGGAGGAAACAGGTTAAAGAAGGATTTTTAAGACTTGAGACAATTGAGACATGGATTGTGGGTGTGTGCCATTCAGAGGATGAATGGACAAGACAAAATATTTAAGTGCCTTTGAACAGGGTACGGTAGTAGGTGCCAGGCGCACCGGTTTGATTCAAGAACTGCAACGCTGCTGGATTTTTCACGCTCAACAGTGTCCTGTGTCTATCAAGAATGGTCCACCACCCAAAGGACATCCGGCCAACTTGACACAACTCAATATTAGGAAGGTGTCCTTAATAACTTGCCTAGTTAAAGAAAGGTTAAATAAATACAAATTAAATAGAAATGTTTAGGGGGGTTGACACTGAGAATATTGCTGTTATGGCTACTTTCTCATCCATTAATAAAGCTTGGTATGAAGTTGGTAAAGTTTAGCTACTAAATTTATGAAACCATTTGCTCTATAAGTATGTCAGTCAATACTGATTGCACTTCTCTTTACATTGCTAGAATGTATACTAGGTGTGTCTTGTGTAGCAGTCTATGTCTCATGATGTAAGCTTCCCTTAAAGAGACAGGCTGGTCATCGGATTCCGTCTGACTCAACCTCTCTCAATACACACTTCAGCACAAGTCTTTCTTTTGAGAGAAATGAAATAAGACGTGAATTGAATATTTTCGATTTATCTGACAGAAGTCAGGAGTCGTGGTAAATAAAAATAAATAAATAAACCCTGTCTTCTAATGCAGGCCAGAGAGGTATGGTTGAGTGTTTGAGCCTCATTTCAAGCACAATTAACTTGAAATGGAGTCCTGGAGGATCAATAGGTCCCAGTTGATCCAGGGGGTGTCTGCCACTCCATGGAAATGGCCCACATATGGTAATACAACTCTCTGTGTGTGTGTGTCTGTGTTTGTGTGTGTGTGTGTGTGTGTATGTGTGTGTATGTGTGTGTGATAATGCACCCCCACAACACAGAGGATTTACTTCTGCCGCTGAGGTTCCAGACCAACATGAATAACAAACAGTGGGGCCACCCCTTGGGAGCCATCTTCTTTTATCCCAACTCCAATTAATCTTTAGGGGAGATACCATTTAGACCTAATGAAACAGGGGGTAACAATTATGTGGCTGTGTTGTTGATACTGAAAGGTAATGGCAACAGAATAACATGCCGTATGATTTTCTGAGCCTTGGGAGGGGTGTCAATGTCGTTTTGCCTCGGGCTGTTTCTGTAAAATCACGTCACAACATCCCCACACAGATGATAAAATAACAAGATGCAAAGCTGCATTATGTTGCTGCATTATGTAAAGCCAGTTCTATGTTACTTCATTATGTAAAGCCAGCTCAATGTTACTGCATTATGTAAAGCCAGCTCTGTGTTACTGCATTATGCAAAGCCAGTTCTATGTTACTGCATTATGTAAAGCCAGTTCTATGTTACTGCATTATGTAAAGCCAGCTCTATGTCACTGCATTATGTAAAGCCAGCTCTGTGTTACTGCATTATGTAAAGCCAGCTCTATGTTACTGCATTATGTAAAGCCACCTCTATGTTGCTGCATTATGTAAAGCCAGTTCTATGTTACTGCATTATGTAAAGCCAGTTCTATGTTACTGCATTATGTAAAGCCAGCTCTATGTCACTGCATTATATAAAGCCAGTTCTATGTTACTGCATTATGTAAAGCCAGCTCTATGTCACTGCATTATATAAAGCCAGTTCTATGTTACTGCATTATGTAAAGCCAGCTCTATGTTACTGCATTATGTAAAGCCAGCTCTATGTCACTGCATTATGTAAAGCCAGTTCTATGTTAGTGCATTATGTAAAGCCAGCTCTGTGTTACTGCATTATGTAAAGCCAGTTCTATGTTACTGCATAATGTAAAGCCAGTTCTATGTTACTGCATTATGTAAAGCCAGTTCTATGTTACTGCATTATGTAAAGCCAGTTCTATGTTACTGCATTATGCAAAGCCAGTTCTATGTTACTGCATTATGTAAAGCCAGTTCTATGTTACTGCATAATGTAAAGCCAGTTCTATGTTACTGCATTATGCAAAGCCAGTTCTATGTTACTGCATTATGTAAAGCCAGTTGTATGTTACTGCATTATGCAAAGCCAGTTCTATGTTACTGCATTATGCAAAGCCAGTTCTATGTCACTGCATAATGTAAAGCCAGCTCTGTGTACTGCATTATGTAAAGCCAGCTCTATATCACTGCATTATGTAAAGCCAGTTCTATGTTACTGCATTATGCAAAGCCAGTTCTATGTTACTGCATTATGTAAAGCCAGTTCTATGTTACTGCATTATGTAAAGCCAGTTCTATGTTACTGCATTATGTAAAGCCAGTTCTATGTTACTGCATTATGTAAAGCCAGTTCTATGTTACTGCATTATGTAAAGCCAGCTCTATGTCACTGCATTATGTAAAGCCAGTTCTATGTTACTGCATTATGTAAAGCCAGTTCTATGTTACTGCATTATGCAAAGCCAGTTCTATGTTACTGCATTATGTAAAGCCAGTTCTATGTTACTGCATAATGTAAAGCCAGTTCTATGTTACTGCATTATGCAAAGCCAGTTCTATGTTACTGCATTATGTAAAGCCAGTTGTATGTTACTGCATTATGCAAAGCCAGTTCTATGTTACTGCATTATGTAAAGCCAGCTCTATGTTACTGCATTATGTAAAGCCAGCTCTGTGTTACTGCATTATGCAAAGCCAGTTCTATGTCACTGCATAATGTAAAGCCAGTTCTATGTTACTACATTATGTAAAGCCAGTTCTATGTTACTGCATAATGTAAAGCCAGTTCTATGTTACTGCATTATGCAAAGCCAGTTCTATGTTACTGCATTATGTAAAGCCAGTTCTATGTTACTGCATTATGTAAAGCCAGTTCTATGTTACTGCATTATGTAAAGCCAGTTCTATGTCACTGCATTATGTAAAGCCAGTTGTATGTTACTGCATTATGCAAAGCCAGTTCTATGTTACTGCATTATGCAAAGCCAGTTCTATGTCACTGCATAATGTAAAGCCAGTTCTATGTTACAGCATTATGTAAAGCCAGTTCTATGTTACTGCATAATGTAAAGCCAGTTCTATGTTACTGCATAATGTAAAGCCGGCTCTATGTCACTGCATTATGTAAAGCCAGTTCTATGTTACTGCATTATGTAAAGCCAGTTGTATGTTACTGCATTATGCAAAGCCAGTTCTATGTTACTGCATTATGTAAAGCCAGCTCTATGTTACTGCATTATGTAAAGCCAGCTCTGTGTTACTGCATTATGCAAAGCCAGTTCTATGTCACTGCATAATGTAAAGCCAGTTCTATGTTACTACATTATGTAAAGCCAGTTCTATGTTACTGCATAATGTAAAGCCAGTTCTATGTTACTGCATTATGCAAAGCCAGTTCTATGTTACTGCATTATGTAAAGCCAGTTCTATGTTACTGCATTATGTAAAGCCAGTTCTATGTTACTGCATTATGTAAAGCCAGTTCTATGTCACTGCATTATGTAAAGCCAGTTGTATGTTACTGCATTATGCAAAGCCAGTTCTATGTTACTGCATTATGCAAAGCCAGTTCTATGTCACTGCATAATGTAAAGCCAGTTCTATGTTACAGCATTATGTAAAGCCAGTTCTATGTTACTGCATAATGTAAAGCCAGTTCTATGTTACTGCATAATGTAAAGCCGGCTCTATGTCACTGCATTATGTAAAGCCAGTTCTATGTTACTGCATAATGTAAAGCCAGTTCTATGTTACTGCATAATGTAAAGCCAGCTCTATGTCACTGCATTATGTAAAGCCAGTTCTATGTTACTGCATTATGTAAAGCCAGTTCTATGTTACTGCATTATGTAAAGCCAGTTCTATGTTACTGCATTATGTAAAGCCAGTTCTATGTTACTGCATTATGTAAAGCCAGTTCTATGTTACTGCATTATGCAAAGCCAGTTCTATGTCACTGCATAATGTAAAGCCAGTTCTATGTCACTGCATAATGTAAAGCCGGCTCTATGTCACTGCATTATGTAAAGCCAGTTCTATGTTACTGCATAATGTAAAGCCAGTTCTATGTTACTGCATAATGTAAAGCCAGCTCTATGTCACTGCATTATGTAAAGCCAGTTCTATGTTACTGCATAATGTAAAGCCAGTTCTATGTTACTGCATAATGTAAAGCCAGTTCTATGTTACTGCATAATGTAAAGCCAGCTCTATGTCACTGCATTATGTAAAGCCAGTTCTATGTTACTGCATAATGTAAAGCCGGCTCTATGTCACTGCATTATGTAAAGCCAGTTCTATGTTACTGCATAATGTAAAGCCAGTTCTATGTTACTGCATAATGTAAAGCCGGCTCTATGTTACTGCATAATGTAAAGCCAGTTCTATGTTACTGCATAATGTAAAGCCAGTTCTATGTTACTGCATAATGTAAAGCCAGCTCTATGTCACTGCATTATGTAAAGCCAGTTCTATGTTACTGCATAATGTAAAGCCAGTTCTATGTTACTGCATAATGTAAAGCCAGCTCTATGTCACTGCATTATGTAAAGCCAGTTCTATGTTACTGCATAATGTAAAGCCAGCTCTATGTCACTGCATAATGTAAAGCCAGTTCTATGTTACTGCATAATGTAAAGCCAGCTCTATGTCACTGCATTATGTAAAGCCAGCTCTATGTCACTGCATTATGTAAAGCCAGCTCTATGTCACTGCATTATGTAAAGCCAGTTCTATGTCACTGCATTATGTAAAGCCAGTTCTATGTTACTGCATAATGTAAAGCCAGCTCTATGTCACTGCATTATGTGCTCATAGTCATCTTTAAAACATGTTGTTGTTTCACCTCCCCTTTCACTGCTTCTCTTGCTAAAACAATGACTTGCAGTGCCTTAGTAGTCTGTTAAGGGGAGCAACAACGTAAACAAAGGATCAATGAATGACTGACTGAGTGACCTCACGCGTAGTCCTCAAGTCTCTGCTTTGCCTTGATCAGATAAATAACAACAACAGCTAAATGAAGCTGAAGTTTACAGGCAGACGTGTACCGTTCACTGTTGCTTCTGAAGCAATTCCCTAATGGGTGCTTATGTGAAATACGACTTTCCCTTTGCATTTCCAGGCTCAGAATGTGTGTGCCATTTATTTGCAGAACTCCATTTCAATTTGCAGGGACTGGCAGCTGAAGGAGGCACAGGGGACGCTGCCTCATCGCCTCCACTTACTAACGTTATAGACCTTATAGAAGGCTGCCTGGAGGGAACATACACACACACACACTGTTATAGGCCTTATAGGCCTTGCCTAGGAGGGGACCCTCAGCAGGCTGCAACACTTAAACGTCTGAAGACCTCCACCAGTCAATGTAATGTACACTGCTCTGATGGATCCAGAATCCCCATCCATTCCTCTGTGTGTGTATGTGTGTATGTGTGTATGTGTGTGTGTGTGTGTATGTGTGTGAGTGTGTCGATGGCAGGCTGGGCTAAAGTACATGTAGAAAGCTTGGTTTGTTTCCACAGTCAGAGAAGTGTGTCTGAATCGTCTTTCTAATCTGTGGTTGTTTGTTTCCACAGTCAGAGAAGTGTCTCGGAATCGTCTTTCTAATCTGTGGTTGTTTGTTTCCACAGTCAGAGAAGTGTCTCGGAATCGTCTTTCTAATCTGTGGTTGTTTGTTTCCACAGTCAGAGAAGTGTCTCGGAATCGTCTTTCTAATCTGTGGTTGTTTGTTTCCACAGTCAGAGAAGTGTGTCTGAATCGTCTTTCTAATCTGTGGTTGTTTGTTTCCACAGTCAGAGAAGTGTCTCTGAATCGTCTTTCTAAACTGTGGTTGTTTGTTTCCACAGTCAGAGAAGTGTCTCTGAATCGTCTTTCTAATCTGTGGTTGTTTGTTTCCACAGTCAGAGAAGTGTCTCGGAATCGTCTTTCTAATCTGTGGTTGTTTGTTTCCACAGTCAGAGAAGTGTCTCTGAATCGTCTTTCTAAACTGTGGTTGTTTGTTTCCACAGTCAGAGAAGTGTCTCGGAATCGTCTTTCTAAACTGTGGTTGTTTGTTTCCACAGTCAGAGAAGTGTCTCTGAATCGTCTTTCTAATCTGTGGTTGTTTGTTTCCACAGTCAGAGAAGTGTCTCTGAATCGTCTTTCTAATCTGTGGTTGTTTGTTTCCACAGTCAGAGAAGTGTCTCGGAATCGTCTTTCTAATCTGTGGTTGATTGTTTCAAACAGATGAAACAGATGAAATGAATGAAATAACATTCAACGACAGTGGCAGTAATGTATTCTAATGTAGTCATCTCAACAGATGGACACCAATGGTTATAAGTCATATGGTCAGTGTCACTTCACATGACTTTATCAATATATAGTATTCTACTTTGATCGGGTTAAAAACAGATACTATTTTTAAGCCCATATGGGGAAATAAAAGCTAATTAAACTTTCATTATGGTACCAATCTGGCATAGAATCACCAAAATAGTACAGCAAAAATAAAAAAATAAAAAAAAAAATGCTTGGAGGCGAAATTGAAAAAGCACAATGGACAAATGAACAAATTAACTTATTCACCAACAACAACATAACAGCACGACAGACCATTGGCAATATCATCTGTAGCCTAGCTGTGTTCCTTTTGGCTCAGCCTGGGATTTTTAATTGTTTGATAATTCATCTCGGAGCACTAATTTACCCCCCACCGTCAGAGTTGTATGTTCCACCATTTAGTGAAACATTCCCACAGAATTCTAAATGAGCTGGTGGCATATAAAAGCTGTGTTCCAGGGAATGACACCTATTTATGGACGGGTTTTCAAGGCCTGTTCATCAACATTAACCCTTTGGGCAAACTAATGCCCATATGCTACATTTTCAGAACATTCTATTTGAAAGTCCTTGTGACCAACAGTACTGTACTTTCATTCCTGTTGTAGCTACGGTATCGGCTAACGAGTGTGTGATTCAAGTTGAATTTTATTAGCTAATACAAGTTTCTGGATGCAGTATTTGTTTTCTCAGTTTCGATTTGATGAGCCAGAATAAATTTGATAGTTTCTGATTGAATACCGCCGGTTTTGTCCTCCTTTACTTTTGGTTGTGTGGTCATTCCTGTCTTGTCCTGTCTCTGGCCTGCAGGTTAGGGTTAGGGCAGCAGTAGAGGAGCGGTCCATGCTGTCCTGTCTCTGTCTCTGGCCTGCAGGTTAGGGTTAGGGCAGAAGTAGAGGAGCGGTCCATGCTGTCCTGTCTCTGTCTCTGGCCTGCAGGTTAGGGTTAGGGCAGCAGTAGAGGAGGGGTCAGTCCTGCCCTGTCCTGTCTCTGGCCTGCAGGTTAGGGTTAGGGTTAGGGCAGCAGTAGAGGGGGGGTCAGTCCTGTCCTGTCCTGTCTCTGGCCTGCAGGTTAGGGTTAGGGCAGCAGTAGAGGGGGGGTCAGTCCTGTCCTGTCCTGTCTCTGGCCTGCAGGTTAGGGTTAGGGCAGCAGTAGAGGGGGGGTCAGTCCTGTCCTGTCTCTGTCTCTGGCCTGCAGGTTAGGGTTAGGGCAGCAGTAGAGGAGGGGTCCATGCTGTCCTGTCCTGTCTCTGGCCTGCAGGTTAGGGTTAGGGCAGCAGTAGAGGGGGGGTCAGTCCTGTCCTGTCCTGTATCTGGCCTGCAGGTTAGGGTTAGGGCAGCAGTAGAGAAGGGGTCAGTCCTGTCCTGTCTCTGTCTCTGGCCTGTAGGTTAGGGTTAGGGCAGCAGTAGAGGGGGGGTCAGTCCTGTCCTGTCCTGTCTCTGGCCTGCAGGTTAGGGTTAGGGCAGCAGTAGAGGGGGGGTCAGTCCTGTCCTGTCCTGTCTCTGGCCTGCAGGTTAGGGTTAGGGCAGCAGTAGAGAAGGGGTCAGTCCTGTCCTGTCTCTGTCTCTGTCTCTGGCCTAAAGGTTAGGGTTAGGGTTAGGGCAGCAGTAGAGGAGGGGTCCATGCTGTCCTGCCCTGTCTCTGGCCTGCAGGTTAGGGTTAGGGCAGCAGTAGAGAAGGGGTCAGTCCTGTCCTGTCTCTGTCTCTGGCCTGCAGGTTAGGGTTAGGGCAGCAGTAGAGAAGGGGTCAGTCCTGTCCTGTCTCTGTCTCTGTCTCTGGCCTAAAGGTTAGGGTTAGGGTTAGGGCAGCAGCAGTAGAGGAGGAGGGGTCAGTCCTGTCTCTGTCTCTGTCTCTGGCCTGCAGGTGGGCTCTTCCATCTGTGATGAAGAGGTCAGCATCACTGAGGGTCACAGGGTCACATGGTGTTCTGAGACCACCGAGGCTTCTGAACCCTCCCTCTCCCGTCCCCACTGGTCAATAAACTATTATAGGGCTCCCCACCCTCTCCCCACAGTGACTAATGCCTCTGAGCTCAGATGGACTGTTAAAGGTTAATGCTGGACGCTGACCTACGTCACATCTGACAAATACTGTCATTGTTTGATACCCAGATCTCCCAGCGTGTAGCTTGTATAATTGAGGCTGGTTTAAAAGATCACCCGGGTGAGCTCTTCAGAGTAGATAGACAACTATGCCTGGAAGTGGATGGGCTGAAATTCTAATTCCCAATTGTAGGCCAATGCACTCGGTTGGTCTTTTGACTGATGTGCTGTGATTCAGAGGTTGATTCAGAGGTTAGTTTGTAACAAGCAAAGAAGAGCGTATCAGATTATTGAACAGGGTGAAACAGTTGAAATCCACTGTGTGGATATTTACGGCACTGTAATAGAGCAGCCTTTCTCAAACCTCTCCTCTGGGACCCCTCAGCCTTTCTCAAACCTCTCCTCTGGGACCCCTCAGCCTTTCTCAAACCTCTCCTCTGGGACCCCTCAGCCTTTCTCTAACCTCTCCTCTGGGACCCCTCAGCCTGTCCACGTGTTAGATCTATCCAGAACTAGCACACCTGATTCCAATCGTCAACTAATCATCAAGCCCTTGACGAGGGGAATCAGGTGAGTTGGTTTAGGGCTACAACAAAATGGTGAAATGTCTGGGGTCCACGAGGAGAGGTGTGAGAACTACCAGAATAGAGTATGACTACAAAAAAACAACTACAGTGGTATGGCAGTAATATACTCATGACAGTCCTATGATAGTCTGTGTGTGGTGGTAATGGAGTCCTATGATAGTCTGTGTGTTATGTTAGTGGTAATGGAGTCCTATGATAGTCTGTGTGTAGTGGTAATGGAGTCCTATGATAGTCTGTGTGTTATGTTAGTGGTAATGGAGTCCTATGATAGTCTGTGTGTTATGTTAGTGGTAATGGAGTCCTATGATAGTCTGTGTGTAGTGGTAATGGAGTCCTATAATAGTCAGTGTGTTATGTTAGTGGTAATGGAGTCTTATGATAGTCTGTGTGTTATGTTAGTGGTAATGGAGTCCTATGATAGTCTGTGTGTGGTGGTAATGGAGTCCTATGATAGTCTGTGTGTTATGTTAGTGGTAATGGAGTCCTATGATAGTCTGTGTGTTATGTTAGTGGTAATGGAGTCCTATGATAGTCTGTGTGTGGTGGTAATGGAGTCCTATGATAGTCTGTGTGTAGTGGTAATGGAGTCCTATGATAGTCTGTGTGTAGTGGTAATGGAGTCCTATGATAGTCAGTGTGTTACGTTAGTGGTAATGGAGTCCTATGATAGTCTGTGTGTTATGTTCGTGGTAATGGAGTCCTATGATAGTCTGTGTGTAGTGGTAATGGAGTCCTATGATAGTCAGTGTGTGGTGGTAATGGAGTCCTATGATAGTCAGTGTGTTATGTTAGTGGTAATGGAGTCTTATGATAGTCTGTGTGTAGTGGTAATGGAGTCCTATGATAGTCTGTGTGTTACGTTAGGGGTAATGGAGTCCTATGATAGTCAGTGTGTTACGTCCGTGTTAATGGATGGCATGGCGAAGCTGTAAACATCCAGGTGCAGCCTCCATTATTAGGAGTTGATAAACAGATCTCTTTATAAACAGCGCTCTGATTGGTTGAACATCATGTTATTCTGCCAACCCTCACTTCCAATCAATTCATGCCACAAATTCTAACTCACACTCACTCAAGCATTGCCTATTGCCTTGTTCCTTCATTTCCTCTCCCCTTGTCAACGTTGGTTGGGTCCCCTCTCTCTCTCTCTCTCTCTCTCTCAGTCAGTTCCATAAACAACGCTCAACACGTCTAGATATTTATCAGCTCTATGGGCTGTTATGTTGTCATCTCTACAAAAGCTCCAAATCAACAGTGGGGTTGAATTTTATTCCAACGTGAAAGCATAAATGTTATTATCTATACTGCCTACCTACTATATTTTGATCATCGGTCCTCTTCCAGAGGTTTTTCCCCGACTGCAACATATATTGCTTAAGTGACAGGTCAGATAAAATGACCCTGTCTGTCTGTCTGTCTGTCTGTCTGTCTGTCTGTCTGTCTGTCTTTGAACATGGGAAGCCATCCTCCTAGGTACATAGCAGAGAGGAGTAGCAGTCCCCTTCTGGGCTGTGGATGGCCGTCTCATCAAGCTCTGTCTTTCACTACAGCTGCTTTACAGCAATGGAGGGGAGGGGGGACATCAGCCAGGAGGGAGGGGAGAGGGAACGTCAGCGAGACAGGCAGGGGACAACCTCTGAGGGCCCTGCCTACTCCAACTTCCCCCCAATGTCCCCCCATCGTCCTCTGGGACCCTTCAACCAGCTTTAGAGGCCAAATGAGGTGTAAGTCTATTAAAAGGCAGTTTGTCTGTGGATCACTGTCCCACAGGGGGGGGGGGGGGGGGGGGCTTTGCCTTGTCATTCAGGTGCAGCTAATTTCCTTCTGGTCGACACACACAGAGGCAGAGCGTACACTGGTCTGGCCCTAGCCACGAGGGGGGGGGGGGGTAGTGTGGGTGAGGGGTGATGGATGACGGGTTGGTGGTGGTGGTGGTGGGGGTATGGGTGAGGGGTGAGGGGTGACGGGTGGTGGGGGGGCAGGACACAGTCAGACTGACTGGACCTGCTGCTGCTAGAATGTAAAATAACTAAAATGTCTTT
>NC_074665.1:95405327-95435327 GCF_029448725.1 Salvelinus fontinalis | reverse complement strand
ATACAGAGTGAGAGAAGAGGGTTGAACAGCAGTCTGAATAGGTGCTCTAATACAGAGTGAGAGAGGAGGGTTGAACAGCAGTCTGAATAGGTGCTCTAATACAGAGTGAGAGAGGAGGTTGAACAGCAGTCTGAATAGGTGCTCTAATACAGAGTGAGAGAGGAGGGTTGAACAGCAGTCTGAATAGGTGCTCTAATACAGAGTGAGAGAGGAGGTTGAACAGCAGTCTGAATAGGTGCTCTAATACAGAGTGAGAGAAGAGGGTTGAACAGCAGTCTGAATAGGTGCTCTAATACAGAGTGAGAGAGGAGGTTGAACAGCAGTCTGAATAGGTGCTCTAATACAGAGTGAGAGAGGAGGTTGAACAGCAGTCTGAATAGGTGCTCTAATACAGAGTGAGAGAGGAGGTTGAACAGCAGTCTGAATAGGTGCTCTAATACAGAGTGAGAGAGGAGGGTTGAACAGCAGTCTGAATAGGTGCTCTAATACAGAGTGAGAGAGGAGGTTGAACAGCAGTCTGAATATGTGCTCTAATACAGAGTGAGAGAGGAGGTTGAACAGCAGTCTGAATATGTGCTCTAATACAGAGTGAGAGAGGAGGGTTGAACAGCAGTCTGAATAGGTGCTCTAATACAGAGTGGGAGAGGAGGGTTGAACAGCAGTCTGAATAGGTGCTCTAATACAGAGTGAGAGAGGAGGTTGAACAGCAGTCTGAATATGTGCTCTAATACAGAGTGAGAGAGGAGGTTGAACAGCAGTCTGAATATGTGCTCTAATACAGAGTGAGAGAGGAGGTTGAACAGCAGTCTGAATATGTGCTCTAATACAGAGTGGGAGAGGAGGGTTGAACAGCAGTCTGAATATGTGCTCTAATACAGAGTGGGAGAGGAGGGTTGAACAGCAGTCTGAATAGGTGCTCTAATACAGAGTGGGAGAGGAGGGTTGCATCCTGAAATGTGCCCTATTCCCCATAGGGTTCTGGTCAAAAGTAGTGCACTATATTTGTATTTTATTTAACCTTGATTTCGACAGGGAGTCGTATATATATATTTTCCTAGAAAGGGAATAGGGTGTCATTTGGGATACAGATGAGATGTGGACCTATTAGACTGGAGATAGAGGTGCTCGTGGTGGGTCAGATTTATCTCTCAGGCTGAGTTGGCAGTTTATAGCAGAATGAATGGTAGAGACAAGATGGAGAACCAGAAGACACTACCGTTCTGAGTGTGATCTGAGGTGGATCCCGACCATAAAGATGACAATTATAAAACAAGTACAATTATTGTCCAAAAAATTCACAAGTCATTCCACTGTCTTGAATCTAAGTAAATTAAAGATGGTCCTTGTCTATGGTTATCTAAGCTATGATTTGATACTTTTAAACATCTCCCGTAGTATATGAGTTGCCAAATTTTCTCTGTCCAACCTCAGCCTTTGTTGTTGGACAGTTCAGGCATGACAAGTGTAAACGGCCAGCCAGCAACACATCTCCAACATGCTGAGAGAGACTAATGCTGAGTACAAAGTGCTTTGAGGGAGCTCTGTATAGAAAAGTTAGCAATACATCACACTAAATAATGATCTCCTATACATTTCATCAGTCCCACTCTGTCTGTCAATTCTGGACTGTAGATGCTGCTGTCTCTGTCAGTTCTGGACTGTCGATGCTGCTGTCTCTGTCAGTTCTGGACTGTCGATGCTGCTGTCTCTGTCAGTTCTGGACTGTCGATGCTGCTGTCTCTGTCAGTTCTGGACTGTCGATGCTGCTGTCTCTGTCAGTTCTGGACTGTCGATGCTGCTGTCTCTGTCAGTTCTGGACTGTCGATGCTGCTGTCTCTGGCTGGTTGATATTAATGAGTGGAAGCTGATGGATACAGACAGTCAGTACTCACAGGGACACGTGAGTCCTCCCTATCACCATCATCTGCTCCATGTTGTTGTTATTCACTCATCAGAGACACGTGAGTCCTCCCTATCACCATCATCTGCTCCATGTTGTTGTTATTTATTCTTCAGGGACACGTGAGTCCTCCCTATCAGCGTCATCTGCTCCATGTTGTTGTTATTTATTCTTCAGGGACACGTGAGTCCTCCCTATCAGCGTCATCCGCTCCATGTTGTTGTTA
This sequence comes from Salvelinus fontinalis, assembly GCF_029448725.1. Lineage (NCBI taxonomy): Eukaryota > Metazoa > Chordata > Actinopteri > Salmoniformes > Salmonidae > Salvelinus > Salvelinus fontinalis. Next base: position 95,433,201 of record NC_074665.1, on the reverse strand, counting down.
TTTATTCTTCAGGGACACGTGAGTCCTCCCTATCAGTGTCATCTGCTCCATGTTGTTGTTATTTATTCTTCAGGGACACGTGAGTCCTCCCTATCAGTGTCATCTGCTCCATGTTGTTGTTATTATTCTTCAGGGACACGTGAGTCCTCCCTATCAGTGTCATCTGCTCCATGTTGTTGTTATTTATTCTTCAGGGACACGTGAGTCCTCCCTATCAGTGTCATCTGCTCCATGTTGTTGTTATTTATTCTTCAGGGACACGTGAGTCCTCCCTATCACCGTCATCTGCTCCATGTTGTTGTTATTTATTCTTCAGGGACACGTGAGTCCTCCCTATCAGTGTCATCTGCTCCATGTTGTTGTTATTTATTCTTCAGGGACACGTGAGTCCTCCCTATCAGTGTCATCTGCTCCATGTTGTTGTTATTTATTCTTCAGGGACACGTGAGTCCTCCCTATCACCATCATCTGCTCCATGTTGTTGTTATTTATTCTTCAGGGACACGTGAGTCCTCCCTATCAGTGTCATCCACTCCATGTTGTTGTTATTTATTCTTCAGGGACACGTGAGTCCTCCCTATCACCTTCATCTGCTCCATGTTGTTGTTATTTATTCTTCAGGGACACGTGAGTCCTCCCTATCAGCGTCATCTGCTCCACGTTGTTGTTATTTATTCTTCAGGGACACGTGAGTCCTCCCTATCAGCGTCATCCACTCCATGTTGTTGTTATTTATTCTTCAGGGACACGTGAGTCCTCCCTATCAGTGTCATCTGCTCCATGTTGTTGTTATTATTCTTCAGGGACACAGTGCTGTCCCTATCAGCGTCATCTGCTCCATGTTGTTGGTGTTATTCACTCATCAGAGACACGGTGCTGTCCCTATCAGTGTCATCCACTCCATGTTGTTGGTGTTATTCACTCATCAGAGACACGGTGCTGTCCCTATCAGTGTCATCCACTCCATGTTGTTGGTGTTATTCACTCATCAGAGACACGGTGCTGTCCCTATCAGTGTCATCCACTCCATGTTGTTGGTGTTATTCACTCATCAGAGACACGGAGCGGTCCCTGACAGTGCCATCCTTTAAAAAATATACATATTTTTAAAAATGTATTTTCCCCCCTCTTTCGTGGTGTTCAATTGGTAGTAGTTACTGTCTTGTCTCATCGCTGCAACTCCCGTACGAACTCGGGAGAGGCGAAGGTGGAGAGCCATGCGTCCTCCGAAACACAACCCAACTAAGCCGCACTGCTTCTTGACACAACGCCCATCCATCCCGGAAAGCCAGCCGCACCGATGTGTCGGAGGAAACACCGTGCACCTGGTGACCTGGTCAGCGTGCACTGCGCCCGGCCCGCCACAGGAGTCGCTAGTGCGCGATGAGACAAGTATATCCCTGCCGGCCAAGCCCTCCCTAACCCGGACAGCCCTGGGACAATTGTGCGCCGCCCCATGGGCCTCCCGGTCGCGGCCGGCTGAGACAGAGCCTGGGCTCAAACCCAGAGTCTCTGGTGGCACAGCTAGCACTGCGATGCAGTGCCTTAGACCACTGCGCCACCCGGGAGGCCAGTGCCATCCTTTTTTAATCTATACATTGTTGTTGTTGTTGACAACAGGAGGATCCTGGTTTGACACAATGGAATGTTTGCGGCATGCCTCGGTGTAGATACAAGTTTGCATTGTTGTTTTCTAAAATATTTCGCTCTTGAGACACCAAATCATATCATCCTCTCTGATTTTGGGAGAAAGCAGTGACGTGTAGGCTACGATGTTGAAGAAGACGTGTATTGTGTGGAGTACCATAGTGGAAGTGGGCCTACAGACACAGGTGGGAGCAGACCTCTCTAGTGCCAGCTCCAGTCTTGGTCCCTGGTCCTCTATCTCCAGGCTCTGTCATGCTGAGAGCACACATGAGTGGTCCCTCCATGGAAGGGACCTATCGGCCAGCCGGCCGGCCGGAGACAGACCAGACCCTGGGAGCACTCAACCCCCCGCTGTCCACCCCATCCTACCCCATCCATCCGTCTAGCAGTATGTTGGCAATGTGAAGAATAAACTGGGTTCTTCACTGGGAGAGGCGGAGGTGTGTGTGTGTGTGTGTGTGTGTGTGTGTGTGTGTGTGTGTGTGTGTGTGTGTGTGTGTGTGTGTGTGTGTGTGTGTGTGTGTGTGTGTGTGTGCGTGTGATCTGGGAGGGCACCGGAGAGTAGCCCCTTCCCCACTGGAGAGCCAGCGACCAGCAGGCTCAGATTAGAGGAAATTTGTTCCACAATATTGCTGCCTCCTGCTTTGCAAGGCTGGGGCAGAGGCCCGCACAGAAGGTAGAGGCAGAGATTTGGGCGCTGGCCAAACCCTTTTCGCGTGTCTGTGGCTCCTCGTATCTACGCCACATGTGCTGAGCTCGACTCCCCACTGATCCTGCTCGAGCTTCATAGCCTCCCTGCCTGATGGAACAAATGCTAGATTTTCAGAAAATAAACTTATCTCATTTTGGATGACAACACATCCCCTCGGGTTGCGACGATGGCAAGGCACCATTCTGGAAACCAGGCAGGCAGGGTCAACTGTACATTTCCCAACAGCTCTTTTCTGTTGTTAAAAAACGGCTGTCATTTTTCTCCGAGGGTGTTACAGTGAATTAGATGCACGTAGCCTTAATTTTTTATTCCTGTGGCTGTAATATAAAAATAATCATTCAGTATCAATATGTAAAATGTATGAAGCCCCTCTGGAAACCCCTCTTTCTACACGTCAGGGTTATTAAATGATCAGACCAGATTGAACCTATTGAGTCTATCATCAAACAAATTATCTTTATTCATTTCAAGGTATTGCTCTAAAAATCGTAGTGCCTTTTCTGAAGCCTGTAATGTACACCGGTTAATGTTTTCTAAATTGAAGTGTCACATGACATGATTGATGGCCTTAGTAGATTATCTATCTCCAATACGAGAGCCGTTATTGGCCAGACAGCAGGGAGACCATTGTGTGTCAGATCAAATCAAATCAAATCAAATGTTATTGGTCACATACATGTGTTTAGCAGAGGCAATTGCGGGTGTGGCGAAATGCTTGTGTTTCTAGCTCCAACTGTGCAGTAATATCTAACAATTTCACAACAATGCACACAATACACACACATCTAAAGTAAAGGAATGGAATTAAGAATATATAAATATATGGACGATCAATGTCAGAGCGACATAGAATAAGATATAGTAGAATAGGATAGAATACAGTATATACAAATGAGATGAGTAATGCAAAATATGTAAACATTATGTGTGTGTGTGTTTGTTTTTGTGTGTTTGTGATGTTACCCATTTATTTCAATTGTATATTTTCATCATCTATATATCTATCTATATATAATGGCCAGCTGTTGAAGAGAATTGTTTGCACACAAAACTGTGAATATCTATTCTGGACCTTATTCCCCTCGCGATGAATGTTTGAATGTAGGCTCTTCCTTCCTAGTCAGTTCCTTAGTGAGTTGTTAGCTAGTGGTCTCCTTGGGGACAGACACTCGCTGACCGTATTGCTAAATGACATGCTAACACCAGTGTGTGTGCATGTGTGTGAGTGTGTGTGTGCTAAATGACATGTTAATACCATTGATCTCAACAGATCATCAGATCGACGTAACTCCCACACAGAGCGAAGAGTCACAGCACACATTAGACCTAGTAGCATAGAAGATAAGATAAGATGATGACCCAGGCGGAAAATAAATATATTTAAAAATACTTCAATCATACTTCATTAATATATTTAAGTATATAGAATGTGTTTGTCATAAATATACTTTAGTATATTAAACATGATCTAAATTGGAACAATTTTAAATACATTTAATTCATTTAATGTCAACTTAATTTGTGTTATTAGCTAAATATATATTTAATACATTTAAAATGATATAAATGTAGACACTTTTTTTTTGTACTTAAGTATATTCTTAGTATACTAGATAAAGAGCAAAATAAATATACCTTGAATACACCTTAAGTACATTTTATGTATATTTCTCCTAAATTAGAAATACACTACAATTCTGATTAAGTGTAAGTTTGATGTAGTTGACCAGTCAATGTCATTCTATTATTTATATACTAGCTTAATCAATAAAATTGTATTCTTGTATTATTATTATTTTTTTTTTTACAAATAAAGTATATTTATAATGTGTTTCAAATATACTTTTACAAATAGACTTTTCCTCATTAACCACGTGGCTATTGTAATTACCCATGTAAAGGTTACCTTGATTCACCAAGGCATCATCTCCTCCACAACGTTACAACGTGCTATTTGAAAAGCAGTTGTGAATTCAAATGTTTGATAACTGTGCAGCTGTGGCATTTCACACGGGTTGTTCACATCACAGTGATAAATTAAACATTTAAAAAAATGTGTGATATGTAACGTGTAATAAAAAATGTACATCATTATTCAGTTGGAAAATGAACATCAACACATTTGAATGAGCTAAATATACAGAACAACATCATATTATAAATCAAAACTCCAGCTGCAGAAAAGGATGCTGGGTAATATGCAAATCTTTTTTTAAAACTTCTAATAAAGTATACTTAAGTATATTTTCTTGAGATATTAAAATGTATACTCTTAGGAAGCAAATAAAATAAAATCTAATTTTATTTGTCACATACACATGGTTAGCAGATGTTATGTAGATAAAGATATATGAAAAGGTGATGGTACAGAACGGCATAGGCAAGATGCAGTAGATGGTATCGAGTACAGTATATACATCTGAGATGCGTAATGTAGGGTATGTAAACATTATATTAAGTGGCATTGTTTAAAGTGGCTAGTGATGCATGTATTACATAAAGATGGCAAGATGCAGTAGGTGGTATAGAGTACAGTATATACATATGAGATGAGTAATGTAGGGTATGTAAACATTATATTAAGTGACATTGTTTAAAGTGGCTAGTGATGCATGTATTACATAAAGATGGCAAGATGCAGTAGGTGGTATAGAGTACAGTATATACATATGAGATGCGTAATGTAAGGTATGTAAACATTATATTAAGTGGCATTGTTTAAAGTGGCTAGTGATGCATGTATTACATAAAGATGGCAAGATGCAGTAGGTGGTATAGAGTACAGTATATACATATGAGATGCGTAATGTAGGGTATGTAAACATTATATTAAGTGGCATGTTTCAGTTGAATGCATTCAGTTGTACAACTGACTAGGTCTCCCCTTTCCCTTTCCCTTTCCTCAGCTGTGCAAGTTTCCCTTATGTGGAACAAACAATCATTATCATATTCAACTTTCTCTTTCTCTGCACTCTTCATAACAGGAATTCATTACTGGAACTACACTTCTTGTGCACTTGATCACTCACAAGCAGAGATTCATTAAAACAACCAACGTTTCAACTTCAAAAATCTACTCCAAGTCTATTTTGAATGAATATCAAAATTACAATGAAAGTTTATGGATTTGAAGTACACTTTTACTATGTTTGTTTTAAGTGTAATGATAGGTAACATGTAGTTAAAGACTGAAAAACAATGAATGTAAAATACACTTTAATAAGCGTATTGATTTGTAATGATAGTATATTGCCACGTTCACAGTCAGAACTGGGAAACTCAGACGTTTCCAACTTGCTAACTGGTTGTAGTTATACACTTGTCGTGTTCAACCAGTTAGCAAGTCGTAAAAGTCAGAGTTTCCTAGTTCTGACTAGCACGTGGACATGGCATACGTACAGTATACTAAAAGACTGAAAAAACTATTAATTTAAAGTCGACTTTAATAAGTGTGTTGAAGTGTAATAATAGTAGTATAAGTATAGAATACTAAAGATAGACTAGAAAAGTACATCTCATATTTGAAGTATATTATATGAATTTGTAGTGTATTTAAATATACTTCATTATATTTGTAATGTATTTAAATATACTTTCTTTTCGCATGGGGATAAATACTTCTGCTAGAGGATTGGTTTGAAAAGATAGATCTCATTAAAAAGTAGTATTTAGTGGTTTGACAAGGTATTCGGTTAATTTCCTCTCGGTTTAATTAGGAAAAGAAACAACAACAAAACGACAAAGAAATGTGTCCAAATAAATCATTTCAGTCCTTATTTCTAAATAGCTTGACTGAACAGACGTTTAAAACGTATTTCTCCATAGCTTGAATAGACAGACGTTTAAAAACGTATTTCTCCATAGCTTGACTGAACAGACGTTAAAACATATATTTAAATAAGGAGGTAAAAGTGATCATATGACCGGTGTCCTAGTCTGTCACGTGACCTCCAGTCAGACTAGGTTCTTTCTGTCCGTCTTCTATTCATGAAATAACTCTCTAATAGACCTCGTTTGTCCGCTGAGGACCTATTAAACACTGATCCGTATTCATCTCTCAAACAAAACCAGAAAAGAGAGGGTCTGCATCTCAAACGGCATCCCAAACCAGGGCCAAAGTAGTGCACTATGTAGGGTGCCATTTGGGACACCTTCAGGAATATCCACTACCGGCAGCACAACTCCACCTCAAAAAGAGCAAGGCCAACAGAACAAAACAAGCTGAATAAAGAAGGACTTCATTAGATCTAAATGAATAGTCTCCTGGGTCCACGACTGTCCTCCTTTCCTTGGGCCAAAGGATTACAAGTCCTTCATTGCTTTTTATCACCCTGTGATTTCCATGCAGCAATCAAAGGGCTTCTTCCATTTCATTTAAGTGTCTTGTGATGATGAGAAAAGAGAAATATGTCCCTCACTACTCCCTCTGTCCTGGAGTATAGACTGAGAGACTAGTCTCACTACTCCCTCTGTCCTGGAGTATAGGCTGAGAGAGACTAGTTTCACTACTCCCTCTGACCTGGAGTATAGACTGAGAGAGACTAGTCTCACTACTCCCTCTGACCTGGAGTATAGACTGAGAGAGACTAGTCTCACTACTCCCTCTGACCTGGAGTATAGACTGAAAGAGACTAGTCTCACTACTCCCTATGACCTGGAGTATAGACTGAGAGACTAGTCTCACTACTCCCTCTGACCTGGAGTATAGACTGAGAGAGACTAGTCTCACTACTCCCTCTGACCTGGAGTATAGACTGAAAGAGACTAGTCTCACTACTCCCTATGACCTGGAGTATAGACTGAGAGACTAGTCTCACTACTCCCTCTGACCTGGAGTATAGACTGAGAGAGACTAGTCTCACTACTCCCTCTGACCTGGAGTATAGACTGAGAGAGACTAGTCTCACTACTCCCTCTGACCTGGAGTATAGACTGAGAGAGACTAGTCTCACTACTCCCTCTGACCTGGAGTATAGACTGAAAGAGACTAGTCTCACTACTCCCTATGACCTGGAGTATAGACTGAGAGACTAGTCTCACTACTCCCTCTGACCTGGAGTATAGACTGAGAGAGACTAGTCTCACTACTCCCTCTGACCTGGAGTATAGACTGAAAGAGACTAGTCTCACTACTCCCTATGACCTGGAGTATAGACTGAGAGAGACTAGTCTCACTACTCCCTCTGACCTGGAGTATAGACTGAGAGAGACTAGTCTCACTACTCCCTCTGACCTGGAGTATAGACTGAGAGACTAGTCTCACTACTCCCTCTGACCTGGAGTATAGACTGAGAGAGACTAGTCTCACTACTCCCTCTGACATGGAGTATAGACAGAGAGACTAGTCTCACTACTCCCTCTGACCTGGAGTATAGACTGAGAGAGACTAGTCTCACTACTCCCTCTCACCTGGAGTATAGACTGAAAGAGACTAGTCTCACTACTCCCTCTGACCTGGAGTATAGGCTGAGAGAGACTAGTCTCACTACTCCCTCTGACCTGGAGTATAGACAGAGAGACTAGTCTCACTACTCCCTCTGACCTGGAGTATAGACTGAGAGACTAGTCTCACTACTCCCTCTGACCTGGAGTATAGACTGAGAGAGACTAGTCTCACTACTCCCTCTGACCTGGAGTATAGACAGAGAGACTAGTCTCACTACTCCCTCTGACCTGGAGTATAGACTGAGAGAGACTAGTCTCACTACTCCCTCTCACCTGGAGTATAGACTGAAAGAGACTAGTCTCACTACTCCCTCTGACCTGGAGTATAGGCTGAGAGAGACTAGTCTCACTACTCCCTCTGACCTGGAGTATAGACTGAGAGACTAGTCTCACTACTCCCTATGACCTGGAGTATAGACTGAGAGAAATTAACCTACTAAACCTACTCACCTACTAACAAACTAAACCTACTAACTCCCCTAACCCTACTAAACCTACTAACCTACTGAACGTACTAAGCCTACTAAAACTACTAACCTACAAACCCTACTAACCTACTGAACCTACTAAACCTACAAAACCTACTAAACTCACTAAACCTACTAAACCTACTAACCCTACTAACCTAATAAACCGACTAACCTACTAACCTACTAAACTTACTAAACCTGCTGACATTCTAACCCTACTAAATCCCCTAACCCTACTAAACATACTAACCTACTAAATCTACTAAACCTATAACCTGCTAACCAACTCACCTACGAACCTACTAACCCTACTAATCATATAACCTACTAACCCTATTAACCTACTAGCCTACTTACCCTACTAAACTCACTAAACTCACTAAACCTACTAACCCTACTAACCTACTAAACCTACTAAACTTACCAAACCTATAACCTACTAACCTATTAACCTACTAACCTACTTACCCCACTAAACTCACTAAACTCAATAAACCTACTAAACCTACTAACATACTATCCTACTAACCCTCCTAACCTACTGAACCTACTAACCTAATAAACCTATTAACCTAATAAACCTACTAACATTCTAACCCTACTAAACCCCATAACCCTACTAAAACTACTAACCTACTAAACCTATAACCTACTAACCCTACTAACCAACTCACCTCTAACCTACTAACCCTACTAAACATATAACCTACTAACCCCACTAACCTGCTAAACCTACTAAACCTATAACCTACTAACCTACTAACCCCACTAAACTCACTAAACCTGCTAAACCTACTAAACCTAGAACCCTCTAACCTACTAAACTTACTAACCTGCTAAACCTACTAAACCCAGAACCCTCTAACCTACTAACCTACTAAACTTACTAACCTACTAACCAACTAACATTCTAACACTACTAACCCCCCTAACCCTACTAAACATACTAACCCTACTAACCTACTCAATCTACTAACCTACTGAACCTACTAAACTAATAAACCTACTAACCCTACTAACCTACTAAACTAATAAACCTACTTAACCTACTAAACTAATAAACCTACTAACCCTACTAACCTACTAAACCTACTAACTTACTAACCCTACTAACCTACTCAATCTACTAACCTACTGAACCTACTAAACCAATAAACCTACTAACCCTACTAACCTACTAAACCTACTAACTTACTAACCCTACTAACCAACTAACCTAATAAACGAATAAACCTACTAACCCTACTAACCTACTAAACCTACTAACCTACTGATTCTAATAACCCTACTAACCTACCCAACCTACTAACCTACTGAACCTACTAAACTAATAAACCTACTAACCCTACTAACTTACTAAACCTACTAACCTACTGAACCCACTAAAATAATACGCCTACTAACCCTACTAACCTACTAACCTACTGAACCGACTAACCTACTAACCCTACTAACCTACTAACCTACTGAACCTACTGAACTAATAAACCTACTAACCCTACTAACCTTACTAACCTACTGAACCTACTGAACTAATAAACCTACTAACCTACTAACCCTACTAACCTACTGAACCTACTAACCCTACTAACCCTACTAACCTACTAAACCTACTGAACCTACTAACCTACTGAACCTACTAACCCACTGAACCCACTAACCTACTAACCCTACTGAACCTACTAAACTAATAAACCTACTAACCCTACTAACCCTACTAACCTACTAACCTAATAAATCTACTAACCTACTAAACCTACTAACCTACTGAACCTACTAAACTAATAAACGTATTAACCCCACTAATCTACTAAACCTACTAACCTACTGAACCTACTAAACTAATAAATCTACTAACCCTACTAACTTACTAAACCTACTAACCTACTGAACCTACTAAAATAATATGCCTACTAACCCTACTAACCTACTAACCTAATGAACCGACTAACCTACTAACCCTACTAACCTACTGAACCTACTGAACTAATAAATCTACTAACCCTACTAACCTACTAACCTACTAAACCTACTGAACCTACTAACCTACTAACCTACTGAACCTACTGAACTAATAAACCTACTAAACCTACTAACCTACTAACCCTACTAACCTACTAACCTACTGAACTAATAAACCTACTAACCTACTAACCTACTGAACCTACTAACCTACTAACCCTACTAACCTACTGAGCCTACTAACCTACTAACCTACTAACCTACTAACCCTACTAACCATAGTAAACTACTAACCTACTAAACCCACTAACCCTACTAACCTACTAACCTACTGAACTAATAAACCTACTAACCCTACTAACCTACTAACCTACTGAACCTACTAACCCTACTAACCTACTAACCCTACTAACCTACTAACCTACTGAACCTACTAACCTACTAACCTACTAACCTACTAACCTACTAACCCTACTAACCATAGTAAACTACTAACCTACTAAACCTACTAACCCTACTAACCTACTAACCCTACTAACCTACTAACCTACTGAACTAATAAACCTACTAACCCTACTAACCTACTAACCTACTGAACCTACTAACCCTACTAACCTACTGAACCTACTAACTTACTAAACCTACTGAACCTACTAACCTACTAAACCTACTGAACCTACTAAACTAATAAACCTACTGAACCTACTAACCTAATAAACCTACTAACCCTACTAACCTACTGAACCTACTAACCTACTAACCCTACTAAACTACTGAACGAATAAACCTACTAACGCTACTAACCTACTAACCTACTAAACCTACTAACCTACTAACCTACTAACCCTACTAACCTACTAACCCTACTAACCTACTAACCCTACTAACCTACTAACCCTACTAACCTAATAAACCTACTAACCTACTAAACCTACTAACCTACTGAACCTACTAAACTAATAAACTTACTAACCCTACTAATCTACTAAACCTACTAACCCTACTAACCTACTAACCTAATTAACCTACTAACCTACTGAACCTACTGAACCTACTAAACAAATAAACCTTCTAACCCTACTAACCTACTAATCTACTAAACCTACTAACCTACTGAACCTACTAAACGAATAAACCTACTAACGCTACTAACCTACTAACCTACTAAACCTACTAACCTACTAACCTACTAACCCTACTAACCTACTAAACTAATAAACCTACTAACCTACTGAACCTACTAAACTAATAAACCGACTAAACCTACTGAACCTACTAAACCTACTCGATTTTTGGTATGAATTTAGTATTTCAATATAAAGGGACCGACATGTTGTTTAAAATAACATGACCAGAAGACATTTAGTTATTAGAGGCTTGTTATTTCATTACACTATTAGGATTAGTGTATCTTGTCTATGGACACGTTTTACATAGCCGTCTATGGGGAAATGCGTCACTACTGTAGATATGTTTCACATAGAACAGACGTCTACAGGGATATACTACAGTTTAACTATATTATCCAACCCTCCAGACGGGAGCCTTACTACAATTACATGTTTCTATGATTTATTTATTTAACCAAGTAAATATGATGGTACTTCAGGCGATGTTAGAATAAGGATGGAGCACTTTATTGTCCACGCAATTTGAAAATGTGTGTTTGACTTCACAGTTCACACATAACATACAGACAACATCAGATATCATCAGGAGCAGCTCATCATTAAGATCATTTCAGATCAACTATTTAATAAAGGTTAAAGCAGGGTGATTCCATAATAACATGTTTGATGTAAATAGGGCATGTTTGATGTTTGTATAGGTGATAAACTAACAGACATCTGCCAACGTGTTAATCATTAAGCCTGTTCTCAAACCTCTCAAATCATGAAGCCTGTTCCCAAACCTCTCAAATCATGAAGCCTGTTCTCAAACCTCTCAAATCATGAAGCCTGTTCGCAAACTTCTCAAATCATGAAGCCTGTTCTCAAACCTCTCAAATCATGAAGCCTGTTCTCAAACCTCTCAAATCATGAAGCCTGTTCTCAAACCTCTCAAATCATGAAGCCTGTTCCCAAACCTCTCAAATCACAAAGCCGGTTCCCAAACCTCTCAAATCATGAAGCCTGTTCCCAAACCTCTCAAATCATGAAGCCTGTTCTCAAATCATGAAGCCTGTTCTCAAACCTCTCAAATCATGAAGCCTGTTCTCAAACCTCTCAAATCATGAAGCCTGTTCTCAAACCTCTCAAATCATGAAGCCTGTTCTCAAACCGACGCTGTTAAAATCATTAAGCCAGAAGTTGGCAGATTGACTGTACCAACTTCAGATGAGTTCCAAGACGATTGTGGGGGTCATAGATCAAAACGGGTCATAATAGTTTGTAGGCCAAACCGTTCTGACGCTACAGACGATTTTATGAGAATACCGATGTTCGGGATGTCTCATGGTCTGACAAACACCGCTCTATCTCTGTCACCTTTCACCCCAGATGTCTCATGGTCTGACAAACACCACTCTATCTCTGTCACCTTTCACCCCAGATGTCTCATGGTCTGACAAACACCGCTCTATCTCTGTCACCTTTCACCCCAGATGTCTCATGGTCTGACAAACACCGCTCTAGCTCTGTCACCTTTCACCCCAGATGTCTCATGGTCTGACAAACACCGCTCTATCTCTGTCACCTTTCACCCCAGATGTCTCATGGTCTGACAAACACCGCTCTAGCTCTGTCACCTTTCACCCCAGATGTCTCATGGTCTGACAAACACCGCTCTATCTCTGTCACCTTTCACCACAGATGTCTCATGGTCTGACAAACACCGCTCTATCTCTGTCACCTTTCACCTCAGATGTCTCATGGTCTGACAAACACCGCTCTATCTCTGTCACCGTTCACCCCAGATGTCTCATGGTCTGACAAACACCGCTCTATCTCTGTCACCTTTCACCCCAGATGTCTCATGGTCTGACAAACACCACTCTATCTCTGTCACCTTTCACCCCAGATGTCTCATGGTCTGACAAACACCGCTCTATCTCTGTCACCTTTCACCCCAGATGTCTCATGGTCTGACAAACACCGCTCTAGCTCTGTCACCTTTCACCCCAGATGTCTCATGGTCTGACAAACACCGCTCTATCTCTGTCACCTTTCACCCCAGATGTCTCATGGTCTGACAAACACCGCTCTAGCTCTGTCACCTTTCACCCCAGATGTCTCATGGTCTGACAAACACCGCTCTATCTCTGTCACCTTTCACCACAGATGTCTCATGGTCTGACAAACACCGCTCTATCTCTGTCACCTTTCACCTCAGATGTCTCATGGTCTGACAAACACCGCTCTATCTCTGTCACCTTTCACCCCAGATGTCTCATGGTCTGACAAACACCGCTCTATCTCTGTCACCTTTCACCCCAGATGTCTCATGGTCTGACAAACACCGCTCTATCTCTGTCACCTTTCACCCCAGATGTCTCATGGTCTGACAAACACCGCTCTATCTCTGTCACCTTTCACCCCAGATGTCTCATGGTCTGACAAACACCGCTCTATCTCTGTCACCTTTCACCCCAGATGTCTCATGGTCTGACAAACACCGCTCTATCTCTGTCACCTTTCACCCCAGATGCGAAAGGGCGAGCTCGGCGGATGCGGGGAAAACAGATATCTCTAGCTTCAACTGATGGATTTTAATGAGAATTTGTATTATTATGCTAATGAGATTTCTGCGGTGGTGCAGTTCAAACCCAGCCACAGTTTTTGGTAAACAGCTGAGGGACGGGGCTGGAGAAGCATAACCACCCTTACATTTATAGACAGAGCAATGGATACAAGTACTGACCGTCCATGAGAACAACATTAATAACCACGCTTTGAGGCTATACCATGTTTGTTTATAATTACGTTGTTTACAAACAGTGGAGTACAACAAGCTTGTATTTTGGGTTCCGATGAGTTATGACAGTTGAACTAAGCTCATGGGGCATTTATGAGTTATATTCTGCAAGAATCTGTCATTCATTTTAAAAAAAGTCCCAAAATGTAGGTAGCAATCGCAGATTGGCCTCTTAAAATCACTGAGTGATGAGATGTAACAATCCTATTGTTGCTTGAGGTTAAGATGAAATTACAGGGGATCTCGTATCAATGGTACATGGTACATTGTGAAAGCAAAAATGTCCACATTTCCATTGTCTCTGGGCATTTCTACGGTAACAAAACGATGCTGAGAAAATGTAGGAGAAACAGAAACCAACGATTGTAAAGTTAAACAAGCCGTACAACTCCAAGCACAAGGACTACTTTTAACAGAGCAGACGCAAGTTCTGGTAACCGAATGACGACACAAACGGCACAAACCGTCATTCTGTTACCAAACTTTCTATCTGCTCTGGTCTTCAAGTAAATGTGTTTTTTTTGTGACATATTTAGTGGACATTGTTGAAAGGCGTCCTTGTGTGTAGAGTTGTATGGATTGTTTAACTTTGTAGTCATTGGTTTTGGTTTGGCATATATTTTAAAGTGAAAAAAACTGAGTCTCAACATCACTCTGTTATCGTGGATTTGCCCCTCTGTATAATGGATCAACAAAGATGGTCATGTAATGCATTATCAGCGTGTCCCCTTTCCAGTCCACAAAGGGTTAACTTCATTCATATTTTTTTCAAATTCCTTCCTTCCTTCCCCCTCTCTCCACTCTCCCCCCTCTCTCCCTCCTCTCTCCACTCCTCTCTCCACTCTTCCCCCTATCTCCACTCCTCTCTTCCACTGTCTTTTAGGTTAATCAGGTGTAATTTAAAACCGAAATGCCTGACAGTACATTTCTGTGACGGAAGAAGGCTATTGCTTGTATTTCTGCATGGCTGTTTGGATCAAAGACTGGTTATCTCTGCTATCGAGCTGTTTTAACCTCTGTCTAGTCTGATTACAGACAAAGGGAACTGAATTTCCCTGTTAATCAGCACTAATGTTCAGGGACAGCTATAGACTATACACACTTTAACAAGTTTAAATGCAAAGCCAAGTAGAAAAGTAATATTAAAGGAATGAATGAGACACCACTTCACCTGGAAGTTTAAGGAGATATAGCCTGGCTTCATAACACTGTTGAGATGTTCCCACAGTTTAAAGAGATATAGCCTGGCTAGATAATGCTATGGAGATGTTCTGACAGTTGAAAGAGATATAGCCTGGCTTCATAATGCTGTTGATATGTTCCCACAGTTTAAAGAGATATAGCCTGGCTAGATGGAGATGTTCCCAGAAAGTGGACACAGAACTCGCTGAATGTATTCATCTCACATGTAACAAGCAAGACCAACATCATTTATCCCTGTATGACCAACATCATTTATCCCTGTATGACCAACATCATTTATCCCTGTATGACCAACATCATTTAGCCCTGTATGACCAACATCATTTAGCCCTGTATGACCAACATCATTTATCCCTGTATGACCAACATCATTTAGCCCTGTATGACCAACATCATTTAGCCCTGTATGACCAACATCATTTATCTCTGTATGACCAACATCATTTATCCCTGTATGACCAACATCATTTAGCCCTGTATGACCAACATCATTTAGCCCTGTATGACCAGCATCATTTAGCCCTGTATGACCAACATCATTTATCCCTGTATGACCAACATCATTTAGCCCTGTAAGACCAACATCATTTAGCCCTGTATGACCAATATCATTTAGCCCTGTATGACCAACATCATTTAGCCCTGCATGACCAACATCATTTAGCCCTGTATGACCAACATCATTTATCCCTGTATGACCAACATCATTTAGCCCTGTATGACCAACATCATTTATCCCTGTATGACCAACATCATTTAGCCCTGTATGACCAACATAATTTAGCCCTGTATGACCAGCATCATTTAGCCCTGTATGACCAGCATCATTTAGCCCTGTATGACCAGCATCATTTAGCCCTGTATGACCAGCATCATTTAGCCCTGTATGACCAACATCAATTAGCCCTGTATGACCAACATCATTCAGCCATGTATGACCAGCATCATTTAGCCCTGTATGACCAACATCAATTAGCCCTGTATGACCAACATCATTTAGCCCTGTATAACCAACATCAATTAGCCCTGTATGACCAACATCATTTAGCCCTGTATGACCAACATCAATTAGCCCTGTATGACCAACATCATTTATCCCTGTATGACCAGCATCATTTATCCCTGTATGACCAACATCATTTAGCCCTGTATGACCAGCATCATTTATCCCTGTATGACCAACATCATTTAGCCCTGTATGACCAGCATCATTTAGCCCTGTATGACCAGCATCATTTAGCCCTGTATGACCAGCATCATTTAGCCCTGTATGACCAGCATCATTTAGCCCTGTATGACCAACATCATTTAGCCCTGTATGACCAACATCAATTAGCCCTGTATGACCAACATCATTTATCCCTGTATGACCAGCATCATTTATCCCTGTATGACCAACATCATTTAGCCCTGTATGACCAGCATCATTTATCCCTGTATGACCAACATCATTTAGCCCTGTATGACCAACATCATTTAGCCCTGTATGACCAGCATCATTTAGCCCTGTATGACCAGCATCATTTAGCCCTGTATAACCAACATCATTTATCCCTGTATGACCAGCATCATTTAGCCCTGTATGTATTTAACTGAATGTGTAATCTCTTACTGTCTTACACTTCATTCAATATGACTTTAACAGAGTATTTGCAAGAGCTTTTATATTATTACCCTGATACCTTATAACATAGCTGCTGTTTGAATAGGATGTAACCAGGCTAATTGCGTGCAGTATGTTGCTGTGTGTGTGTGTGTGTGTGTGTGTGTGTGTGTGTGTGTGTGTGTGCGTGCGTGCGTGCGCGTGCGCGTGCGCGTGCGCGTGCGTGTGCGTGTGCGTGCGTGCGTGCGTGCGTGCGTGCGTGTGTGTGTGTGTGTGTGTGTGTGTGTGTGTGTGTGTGGGGTGATGTCTGATGTGGGGGGTTTTCTGGTAGATGTGACAGTTTAAAGCACAGGTGTCAAACTCATTCCACGGAGGGCCGAGTGTCTGCGGGTTTTCGCTCCACCCTTGTACTTGATTGATGAATTAACATCACTACTTAGTTAGGAACTCCCCACACCTGGTTGTCTAGGGCTTTATTGAAAGGAAAGACCAAAAACCTGCAGACACAAGGCCCTCCGTGGAATGAGTTTGACACCCCTGGTTTAAAGGTTGAGACCCAACAGCTGTGTTTATGAATTCCCCAGTGCACCTGCTAAGGTTAGGCTGCAGAGCAAGTGTTAGTGGACTCACTCACTCTCTGTCTCAGGGATTAACCAACAAGGCCTACGCCCCAAATTGCACCATACTTCCTATGTAGTAGGGAGTAGTGTGCCACTTTGGGACTCAGACAAGTCTATGTATAGGGCACTGTGAGACTGACGCCAGAAAGAGAGTGTAACTACGGACGTGTATAGTTAGGGAAGCATGTCATCATCTTCCCCATTGGTGTCTGTGTAGGTTCATAAGACATTCATTGTTGTAGTTAGCGTGTAGATTCAGGGCTAATCTCTGTTTTGTTGCCTTTATGTAAATAGGCCTATGTGTGCATAACAGGAGGAGATGTCAGTACTGGAATGATGCTATTTTGCGGCATGATAAAGTCTTTATGTGCTCTTATGTTAATGTCTAAATCTAGCCTAAGAGACTGTTGCTATTTAATCGTTTAAATGGAAAATCCTCAATGCTCAATTTCAAAAGAAGACACAAACACAAAATTAAGATTGAGACAAACCATTTGACAGACCCATTTAAATTAAGGCAGGTTCACAGATAGACATTTAAGTTTTCTCTAGTTTGCTAGTTCTTGATTACAATGTTGACATTTTCCTCTGAATTAACCTGATTAATGTAATTGAATGTAAAAGCCCATGCCTCAGCGTTTCACATGATCACAGGAGATGGATTAGGAAAGAAGGGTTTCAAATTGAATATAGCTCTCTCAGCTCCGCCTGTTAATGTGCCGTTTACCACTACTTGAGTCACTGACCGCCGCCATTTAGTCAAACTAATGATGATGCACAGTCCGTTCCTATCCCTAGATAATTAAAAGAAAAGCCTCTCCACACACCTCTAATTCAGCATTAACTTTTTGATAGAATTGACAGACTCGCTTGCATCCCACCCCAAAAAAACAGGTCTTATCAATTTGGCCCTCTCTAAATCACTTGTGGCGTTGTTTGCGAGGAAATTACTATTTTGAAATCTATTCTCTGTCACTCATTATCGATTACTCAAAACCTGGAACTACTGCGAACATTCCGTAGCTTCCATAGAATGCTGGGAATTTCCTGTCAGGTGAGTGTTTATAGCACTTGGCCTCAGCATCTATTCAAATAACGTTGCTTAGCAAGACAGTATTGGAATTTAATTTTTACGTTTAGCTGAGACACAAGCAGTTGCTAATATCAAAAGTTTTCTGATATGTCGATGTGTAAACACTAGTTAAAACTCCATAAAAAATGTGATTTTGGTCAATACACTTTATTCGGTAGTTTAGGCTGCCCGCGAGGTTGAGAAATACTGTATCTATCAGTACATATTATTTCATTCTGAATTAAAAATATTCTGAATATAGAATCTGTTGCCTCGAAACAGACTTTCATGTGTCGTCTTTGGTTTTTAAAATGTCCTCCGCTTCACTCCTAGAAAAAAGGGTTCCAAAAGGTTTGTTTGGCTGTCCCCCCATAGGGTAACCCTTTTTGGTTGGGTAACCTTTATTTAACTAGGTAAGTTAAGAAAAAAATCTGATTTACAATGACGGCCTACAGGAAGAACCCTTTTTGGTTCCAGTTAGAACTCTTTTAGGATCCATGTAGAACCCTCTGTGGAAAGAGTTCTACATAGAACTCAAAAGGGTTCTATCTGGACCCAAAAAGGGTTCTTCAAAGGGTTCTCCTATGGGGACAGCCGAAAAACCATTATTGGTTCTAGATAGCATATTTTTTTCTCAGAGTGTGGTGCCTTCTAAAACACCCTAACCTGTTACTAAACACCAGAGCCATATATGCCCTAAACTGTTACTAAACACATCACATTTGCTCAGTGTGCAGTGTGACTGTCCCCACTCACCGCTCTCTCCCAGACAGGCTGTTACACACACCCAGACAGAGGCTTGGTTGGTAGAATAAGTAAATGAATAAATAGGCTGATGTTGAATTTTCCCCTCACTTGCCTCCACTGACACAAATAGGATCTACAGTAATTTATAATGCTGTTAGAGAAACGAAGTGGCTGGGTTCTCGCTCTCTCTCTCTCGCTCTCTCTCGCTCTCGCTCTCTCTCTCTCTCGCTCTCTCTCTCTCTCTCTTTCCTCTCTCTCTCTCTCTCCTCTCTCCCTTGCTCATTCTATTCTCTGTCTTTAGCTCTCTCTTTTATCCCTCTTTTCTCTCTCTATCTCTCTCCTCTCCTCTCTCTCTATCCCCCCTCTCTCTCTCTCTCCTCTCCTCTCGCTCTATCCCCCCTCTCTCTCTCTCTCTCTCCCGCTCTATCTCTATCTCTCTCCTCTCCTCTCTCTCTATCCCCCCTCTCTCTCTCGCTCTCTCTCTCTCTCGCTCTCTCTCTCTCTCTCTCTCTCTCTCTCTCTCTCTTGCTCTCTCTCTCTCTATCCCCCCTCGCTCTCTCGCCTCCCTCTCGCTCTCTTTAACCAAGGTGTCTGTCACCTTGTGTGCAGGAGGGCCTGTGAGAGCAAGAGAGTGGGACCGGGGGAAGGAAGGCACTGACACCCTGCTTTACTATTCCACACACGGCCCAAAGGCTAAGTGACATCAAGACTCATTATTGTGATCACATGCCACATTTGTAACTGGTTAGTGAGCAAATTGTGATAAAATAGGCTGATGCCCCTTCTGAGCCCATCTCTCTTACACACGCTGGACTTCTCCTCTCCTAATGGTGGACCCGGTGTGTGAGTTCTTATCTAAATATCCATGGACACAATTACCTTATCCACTGATACTCACAGATGCTGGGTTATACAGAGACTGGAGACAACAGAAATAGGTGGATGTTTGTGTATCAACATTTGGAGACCAGAACTAAATAACTAGGAAATGTAACTGTACGACATACTGGTCATTTTCAGTCCTATGGTAATATTGCTCCTTAATGTGTTTTATGGTGGTGCAGTATTTATCCAAAGGAATAACAGGGGATTCTCAGGGAATCTACAGCGACTTGGAACACATTTAGGATAATGAATAGTAACCTACTTACACCATGAGACCAAAGGGGAAATCGGGTGATGCTCTGACATCACCTTTCACATAGTCTACAGGTTGTCCCAAATGGCACCCTATTCCCTTTATAGTGCACTACTTTTGACAGGCCCTGGTCAAAAGTAGTGCTCTAAATAGGGAATAGGGGGCCAGTATTTAGGAAAACATGATTTCATTTTGGGTTGGTATTTCATGCAACTATAGATCTAGGATCCTAACTCACCTGACTCAAGCCAGACACCGTACACACAACAGGCAATTCTTAGCATATGCTGAAATAATGAGGATAGGGGAAGAGAAGTAGAAAAAAGAACATCTCTCTATGCTTGCTTGCCCGCATAAACCTCCAATTGGCGAAATGAAAATCTGTCTTAAACAAAGAGAGGAGAGACCCCATGGAGTCTGGGGCTACAGTTTCTGTCACATAACTATTCCTTGGAGGCTTCATATGACAAAAGGCAGAAAGTTTCTTTGTCCCCTCTCTTCTTGTCACGTTACACCCCTCATACCCGTAGTCTACCCCCCCCCCCCCCCCCCCCCCCCCCCTCTCCTGTTGTCTGGCTGTCGGTTCTGTCAGCCCGTAGCCTGGCACCTGCTCTCACGTTCCTAATTAGGATCCTTTAATTAATTATATACGGCAGAGCATCTCCTTATCTCTGGGCTGGTCTCTCTCCCTCCTCCCTCTACTGTAGTTCTATCTAGTCTTTATCTGGGCCATGAAATATTTGTATGTTTTTATTTGATGGCTCCATATCTGAATATGTCCAGGGCACCAAACTGAACAAGTGTACCAAGTTTCATGTTCTTATTTCCATCTCCTTACCTACTGTATGAACATCTATCTGGGGCTGTATGAACATCTATCGGTGGCTGTATGAGCATCTATCTGGGGCTGTATGAGCATCTATCTGGGGCTGTATGAACATCTATCTGGGGCTGTATGAACATCTATCTGGGGCTGTATGAACATCTATATGGGGCTGTATGAACATCTATCTGGGGCTGTATGGACGTCTATCTGTGGCTGTATGAACATCTATCTGTGGCTGTATGAGCATCTATCTGGGGCTGTATGGACATCTATCTGGGGCTGTATGGACATCTATATCAAATAAAATCAAATTGTATTAGTCTCATCCGCCGAATACAACAGGTGTAGACCTTACAGTGAAATGCTTACTTACGAGCCCCTAACCAACAATGCAGTTTAAAAAATACGGACAAAGTAAGAAATAAAAATAACAAGTAATTAAAGAGCAGCAGTAAAATAACAATAGTGAGGCTTTATACAGGGGGGTACCGGTACAGTCAATGTGTGGGAACACCGGTTAGTTGATGTAATATGTACATGTAGGTAAAGTTATTGATGTGACTATGCATAGATGATAACAACAGAGAGTAGCAGCGGTGTAAAAGAGGGGGGGCAATGGAAATAGTCTGGGTAGCCATTTGATTAGCTGTTCAGGAGTCTTATGGCTTGGGGGTAGAAACTGTTTAGAAGCCTCTTGGACCTAGACTTAGCGTTTGCCTTGCGGTAGCAGAGAAAACAGTCTATGACTATGGTGGCTGGAGTCTTTGACAATTTTTAGGGCCTTCCTCTGACACCGCTTGGCATAGAGGTCCTGGATGGCAGGAAGCTTGGCCCCAGTGACGTAATGGACCATTCACACTACCCTGTAGTGCCTTGCGGTCAGAGGCAGAGCAGTTGCCATGCCAGGCAGTGATAGGTTTTGGTTTAGGAATAGGTTTTGTCGTGCCCTCTTCACGATTGTCTTGGTGTGCTTGGACCATGTTAGTTTGTTGGTGATGTGGACACCAAGGAACTTGAAGCTCTCAACCTGCTCCACTACAGCCTCCTTGCTGAAAATGGGGGCGTCCTCGGTCTTCTTTTTCCCGTAATCCACAATCATCTCCTTTGTCTTTATCACGTTGAGGGAGATGTTGTTGTCCTGGAACCGCACGGCCAGGTCTCTGACTTCCTCCCTATAGGCTGTCTCGTCATTGTCGGTGATCAGGCCTTCCATTGTTGTGTCATCGGCAAACTTAATGATTGTGTTGGAGTCGTGCATGGCCATGCATTCATGAGTGAACAGGGAGTACAGGAGGGGACTGAGCACGCACCCCTGAGGGGCCCCTGTGTTGAGAATCAGCGTGGCGGATGTGTTGTTACCTATCCTCACCACCTGGGGGCGGCCCGTCAGGAAGTACAGGATCCAGTTGCAGAGGGAGGTGTTTAGTCCCAGGGTCCTTAGCTTAGTGATGAGCTTTGAGGGCACTATGGTGTTGAACGCTGAGCTGTAGTCAATGAATAGCATTCTCACATAGGTGTTCCTTTTGTCAAGATGGGAAAGGGCAGTGTGGAGTGCAATAGAGATTGCATCATCTGTGGATCTGTTGGGGCGGTATGGAAATTGGATTTGGTCTAGGGTTCCTGGGATAATGGTGTTGATGTAAGACATGAAGAGCCTTCCAAAACACTTCATGGCTACAGACATGAGTGCCACGGGTTGGTTTTCATTTTGGCAGGTTACCTTAGTGTTCTTGGGCACAAGCACTAACGTGGTCTGCTTAAAACATATTGGTATTACAGACTCGGACAGGGAAAGGTTGAAAATGTCAGTGAAGACACTTGCCAGTTGGTCAGCGCATGCTTGCAGTACATGTCCTGGTAATTCGTCTGGCCCTGCGGCCTTGTGAATGTTGACCTGTTTAAAGATCTTACTCACATCAGCTGCAGAGAGCGGGATCACACTGTCTTCCAGAACAGCTGGTGCTCTCATGTATGTTTCAGAGTTATCTGCCTCGAAGCGAGCATAGAAGTAGTTTAGCTCATCTGGTAGGCTCGTGTCACTGGGCAGCTCTCGGCTGTGCTTCCCTTTGCAGCCTGTAATGGTTTGCAAGCCCTGCCACATCCGACGTGCATCAGAGCCGGTGTAGTACGATTCGATCTTAGTCCTATATTGACGCTTTGCCTGTTTGATGGTTCGTCGGAGGGCATAGCGGGATTTCTTATAAGCTTCCAGGTTAGAGTCCCGCTCCTTGAAAGCGGCAGCTCTTTCCTTTAGCTCAGTGCAGATGTTGCCTGTAATCCATAGATTCTTGTTGGGGTATGTACGTACGGTCACTGTGGGGACGACGTCATCGATGCACTTATTGATGAAGCCAATGACATGTGGTGTACTCCTCAATGCCATCGGAGGAATCCTGGAACATATTCCGGTCTGTGCTAGCAAAACAGTCCTGTAGCATCTGCTTCATCTGACCACTTTTTTATTGATGTAGTCACTGGTGCTTCCTGCTTTAATTTTAGCTTGTAAGCAGGAATCAGGAGGATAGAATTATGGTCAGATTTGCCAAATGGAGGGCGAGGGAGAGCTTTGTATGCGTCTCTGTGTGTGGAGTAAAGGTGGTACAGAGTTTTTTCCCCCTCTGGTTGTACATTTAACATGCTGATAGAAATTAGGTAAAACTGATTTAAGTTTCCCTGCATTATAGTCCCCAGCTACTCTGGGTGAGTGTTTTCTTGTTTGCTTATGACGGTATACAGCTCATTCAATGCTGTCTTAGTGCCTCTGACTGTGGTGGTATGTAAACAGCTACAAAAAATACAGATGAAAGCTCAGATTTGATTTTGATTTCACCTTTATTTAACCAGGTAGGCCAGTTGAGAACAAGTTCTCATTTACAACTGCTTCCTGGCCCAGATAAAGCAAAGCAGTGCGACAAAAACAACAACACAGAGTTACACATAAACAAATGTACAGTCAATAACATAATAGATTTGAAAAATAGAAAAATATATGTACAGTCTGTGCAAATGCAGAAGAGTAGGGAGTTAGGCAATTAATAGGCCCTAGACGTGAAAATAATTACAATTTAGCATTAATAATGGAGTGATAGATGTGCAGATGATGATGTGCAAGTAGAGATACTGGGGTGCAAAAGAGCAATAGGGTAAGAAATAATATGGGGATGAGGTAGTCGGGTGGGCTATTTACAGATTGGCTGTGTACAGGTACAGTGATCGGTAAGTTGCTCTGACAGGTGATGTTTAAATTTAGAGAGGGAGACATAAGACTCCAGCTTCAGTGATTTTTGCAATTCGTTCCAGTCATTGGCAGCAGAGAACTGAAAGGAAAGGCGGCCAAAGTAAGTGTTGTCTTTGGGGATGACCAGTGCAATATACCTGCTGGAGCGCGTGCTACGGGTGGGTGTTGCTATGGTGACCAGTGAACTGAGATAACACAGGGCTTTACCTAGCAAAGACTTATAGATGACCTGGAGCCAGTGGGTTTGGCGACGGATATGTAGTGAGGGCCAGCCAACGAGAGCAGAGAGCATACAGGTCGCAGTGGTGGGTGGTATATGGGGCTTTGGTGATAAAACGGATGGCACTGTGATAGACTGCATCCAATTTGTTGAGTAGAGTGTTGGAGGCTATTTTGTAAATGACATCGCCGACGTCAAGGATCGGAAGGATAGTCAGTTTTACGAGGGTAAGTTTGGCGGCATGAGTAGGTCGTGAGGTCTACAGTTTATCATGAGATACTCTACCTCAGGTGAGCAATAGCTCGAGACTTCCTTAGATATCGTGCACCAGCTATTATTTACAAAACTATACATAGTCCGCCGTCCCTTGTCTTACCAGACGCCGCTGTTCTATCCTGCCGGTACAGTGTATAACCAGCCAGCTGTATGTTGATAATGTCGTCGTTCAGCCACGACTCCGTGAAGCATAAGATGTTACAGTTTTGAATGTCCCGTTGGTAGATTAATCTTCTGCGTAAGTCATCTATTTTATGTTCCAAAGATTGCACGTTTGCTAGCAGAATTGAAGAAAGTGGGAGTTTATTCGATCACCTACGAATTCTCAGAAGGCAGCCCGCTCTCCGGCCCCATTTTCTCCACCTCCTCTTCACGAAAATCACAGGGATCTGGGCCTTTTCCTGAGAAAGCATATATTGTTCTTGTCGGCCTCGTCAGACTCGTTAAAGGAAATTCTGCCAGTCCGTGGTGAGTAATCGCAGTCCTGATGTCCTGAAGTTATTTTCGGTCATAAGAGATGGTAGCGGCAACATTATGTACAAAAAAAGTAAAAAAATAAAACACAATCGGTTGCGGACATGTAAAACGTCTGCCTTCTTCTCTGGCACCATCTTATCTGGGGCTGTATGAACATCTATCTGGGGCTGTATGAACGTCTATCTGGGGCTGTATGAACGTCTATCTGGGGCTGTATGGACATCTATCTGGGGCTGTATGAACGTCTATCTGGGGCTGTATGGACATCTATCTGGGGCTGTATGAACGTTTATCTGGGGCTGTATGGACATCTATCTGGGGCTGTATGAACGTCTATCTGGGGCTGTATGAACATCTATCTGTGGCTGTATGAACATCTATCTGTGGCTGTATGAACATCTATCTGGGGCTGTATGAACATCTATCTGTGGCTGTATGAACATCTATCTGGGGCTGTATGAACATCTATCTGGGGCTGTATGAACATCTATCTGGGGCTGTATGAACATCTATCTGGGGCTGTATGAACATCTATCTGGGGCTGTATGGACATCTATCTGGGGCTGTATGGACATCTATCTGGGGCTGTATGGACATCTATCTGGGGCTGTATGAACATCTATGTGGGGCTGTATGAGCATCTATCTGTGGCTGTATGAGCATCTATCTGGGGCTGTATGGACATCTATCTGGGGCTGTTTGAACATCTATCTGGGGCTGTATGAGCATCTATCTGGGGCTGTATGAGCATCTATCTGGGGCTGTATGAACATCTATCTGGGGCTGTATGGACATCTATCTGGGGCTGTATGAACATCTATCTGGGGCTGTATGGACATCTATCTGGGGCTGTATGAACATCTATCTGGGGCTGTATGGACATCTATGTGGGGCTGTATAAACATCTATCTGGGGCTGTACGAACATCTATCTGGGGCTGTATGGGCATCTATCTGGGGCTGTATGAACATCTATCTGGGGCTGTATGGACATCTATCTGGGGCTGTATGAACATCTATCTGGGGCTGTATGGACATCTATCTGGGGCTGTATGAACATCTATCTGGGGCTGTATGAGCATCTATCTGGGACTGTATGAACATCTATCTGGGGCTGTATGAACAGCAGCAACTCAGGATAGGAGTGCTGATCTAGGATCAGGTCTCCACTCTCCATGTCATCATATTCATTATGATCTGAAAGGCAACACTGTTCCATGTCACCACTCCTACTCTGAGATACTTTATGCATTCAGGTTCAGGTCTTGCTGCCATTAAATATTGTGGAAACAACGTTTTTGGGGTTGTTTTGTGTTTTACAGTAGTGATTAGCCTCAAGGTGGGTTTGTGTTTTACAGTAGTGATTAGCCTCAAGGTGGGTTTGTGTTTTACAGTAGTGATTAGCCTCAACGTGGGTTTGTGTTTTACAGTAGTGATTAGCCTCAACGTGGGTTTGTGTTTTACAGTAGTGATTAGCCTCAACGTGGGTTTGTGTTTTACAGTAGTGATTAGCCTCAACGTGGGTTTGTGTTTTACAGTAGTGATTAGCCTCAACGTGGGTTTGTGTCTTACAGTAGTGATTAGCCTCAACGTGGGTTTGTGTTTTACAGTAGTGATTAGCCTCAACGTGGGTTTGTGTTTTACAGTAGTGATTAGCCTCAAGGTGGTTTGTGTTTTACAGTAGTGATTAGCCTCAAGGTGGGTTGTGTTTTACAGTAGTGATTAACCCCAAGGTAGTTTGTGTTTTACAGTAGTGATTAGCCTCAAGGTAGGTTGTGTTTTACAGTAGTGATTAGCCTCAAGGTGGGTTGTGTTTCATAGTAGTGATTAGCCTCAAGGTGGGTTGTGTTTTACAGTAGTGATTAGCCTCAATGTGGGTTTGTGTTTTACAGTAGTGATTAGCCTCAAGGTAGTTTGTGTTTTACAGTAGTGATTAGCCTCAAGGTGGTTTGTGTTTTACAGTAGTGATTAGCCTCAAGGTGGGTTTGTGTTTTACAGTAGTGATTAGCCTCAAGGTAGGTTGTGTTTTACAGTAGTGATTAGCCTCAAGGTGGGTTGTGTTTTACAGTAGTGATTAGCCTCAATGTGGGTTGTGTTTTACAGTATTGATTAGCCTCAAGGTGGGTTGTGTTTTACAGTAGTGATTAGCCTCAAGGTGGTTTGTGTTTTACAGTAGTGATTAGCCTCAAGGTGGGTTGTGTTTTACAGTAGTGATTAACCCCAAGGTAGTTTGTGTTTTACAGTAGTGATTAGCCTCAAGGTAGGTTGTGTTTTACAGTAGTGATTAGCCTCAAGGTGGGTTGTGTT